>NW_010404191.1:51152-72788 GCF_000710305.1 Buceros rhinoceros silvestris | reverse complement strand
GTCCTGCTACATAATAGCTCATATTTGAGGACTGAACATTATCAACTTTAAAACAAATCTATTTTACTTACTTTTTTTTTCCTGGAGTATGCACAAAATTGGTCCTAATCACATGCTAAATGGAAAGACATCACCTGAATTGTCCAGGAAGAAGACATTTAAAAACCCTGCTCAGTATCTCTTAGTTTCATTTCATTGCCGAGGGGACTTTATTTAGGATTTAGCGATGCACTTTCTATCCAGTTAATACTTGAAGCTGACTTTTGCTATGTCTAAATGAGCATGATCATGAAATGTGACTATTTCAAAGTTGTTTTAAATTACTCACTAGGAGAAGCAGCACTTTTTCAGACTTCCACAAGGATCAGGTCCAGTAATCATACATTCCAGCATCTTCACCTTCACTCCATTTTTTATTTGCTTTCCAGTGTTGGAGGTTGTAAGTATTAACTGCTGTTTGTACTAAATGTGCCAGTTGGTATTAAACCAGATTTCCTTCATAACCATATCTTTTTAAAGACAGAGGTTATAGAACTCTACCATTTTTTTCTCCCAAAAGTCTAACATTTTTTTCTCACAGAAGTGAAATCATGTAGCTTTCTCAAATTTTTGATGCAATTGCTAGCACACTGATCCCCAGCTCGAACACTCTGAGTTCAAAAAGAAACCACTGACACTCCTGAGTGCATTACATCAACAGAAGAAACCTCCTGAATGTCCCAAGCAGCTTTATGTTAGAAATGACAGAAATGTATCTAAGAGCTCGGCCAATAAAAGTGATCAAGAACATTAGGCAACAAATTATCTTTCCAGGCGATTACTGAAGTGTCATATCAAAGGGTGATATTTTGGTTTAAGATGAAATAAGTATTTCAGGGGTTTCTGTCTTTCTTTTTACTTGTTTATCTTCTTCATATCTGTCAGTTTCCTACAGATCCCACGGGAGAAACTGACCTTTTTTAATGAAAGCTTAAAAAACCCCCGAAGTTTTCTGGAATTTTCTTGGCACACGATTTAATGGCTAATAGCCGTTCAGTCCCACGAGTGGCACAAGCTGTTGTCCAGCTGCTAGTTAATCATGATCAGACTCCCTGTTTATTTACTTCTCTTTTAATGACCCGTTATAACAACAATTCAGGAACAGGACGATTTGTAACGATGTAAAGCAATGTTTGTGATGTGGATACAAGAATATAGAAGGTTATCTTGTCCTTTTTTTCCTGCTATGTTTCTACCTCTGGCTGCAATCTTTATTCTTATTTAAATTATCTCTGCTTCTTTTTAGGAAAACCATCTGGATTATACTGGCAAATACCTCAGGAAGGCAGAAGTAATTGCTCCTATTATTACGGGGAGACAGGTGGGCAAATTGGAGTACTGGGCCAATCAGGGGTAGATGAAAGAAATGTTTCCTAAAGTTTAGAAGCGAAACCGATAATTCTTATGTTTACAGTAATGCTGTGGTTTATCTTGAATCAATTCTTCAAATTAGTGTGGTATTTAGGTATTAGTAGCATGGTATTCCTAACTGTATCCCAGGTATAAAATATTATAGATCGTTTTAAAAACAAACACACAAAAAAAGAGGGGATAAGGACTACTGTCAGTGAATAAGCCTGATTCATTGCTTATGGATCCCCTGTGACAGAGAGTGTATCTGATGTTTTCAATTATTGAAATTAAAAGTTGTATTGCCCAAAATAAAGGAGCTGCACTATGAGGTGGATCAACATGTGCCAGGCTAGATGTAAAGGATTTCATTACTTATTACTATTCCCTTGTGTCCTTTTTTCCCTCTGTACTGAAGTACCTACTCCTGTGAGAAATCACCCTTGCTGGTATTTTCGGCTTTAAATTTTGTTGGCTTTAATTAATCTTATGCTGCCAAGGGTACTAGATGGTAGACTTTTGATAGAACCTGATGGCAGAAAGCAAGGTTGTGATATTATATTAAAGGTGGTTTAAACCAGGTTGAATTTCAGCCTTTTATCTATAGAGCTAGTAAAGAAGTCTGGCAATACCGTATTCTTTCATTTAGATATCTTCCTAGGCAAGGATCATATTTACTCAGCAATACTCTATTTCACAAACTGACCTCATCTTCATGTAAATCAGTATGGCAATAAGACCATAAAACCAGATATTACAGCCATTAAAAACGTTTTTTAAAGAAGAGATCACCAGCCTTATATTCCTCTTTAGGAAAGACTCCGAGAGTGTGCAGCAAGTTCTTTTGCCGTGTACTACTGGACATGAACTCAAAATCAAAAAATGCAGTTCAACGACTGTTCAAACCAGGTTTGGTAACATTTCAGATTGGCTGGATTTCTCGTGAAATCCATGGATCAATATCCATTACAATCAAGTCAACAATCTCATATCATCAGTACAAGTTTCCATTGATTCAAGAAAAATACTTGAAGACTATTTTCTTTAAGTTCTCTTACATTTTAGTATATGTTAGGATTAAAGGTTCGATTCTCCTGAGATATTTGAGTTATTGGGAAGTTATGGAGCAAAAGGCAAAGACAATATCTGACATATGTGGAAGAACAAAAGAGATAGTGATCTCTGTAATTTTGAGATACCTGTCTAAAAAGGCCTTGAAAAGAATTTGATCTACCTTAGTGAGAAACACAGGACTATTCCAAAATAACATACATTCTTTGCAATTGTGAATGTGATTGGTTCTGATCTGGTCATTTATTGCTGGTCGATATACTGCTAGTGTATTATGAGTTGGGAAATATGTCGTAGGAGATAGGAATTTTCTTTCCAGGACATAAAGTTAGATTTAACTAGATTTAAGGAAAATAAAAATGCATTAGCGTATAATTTGTAGATTAATTGGAGACTATTCTTGCTAGTAACCTTGGGCATGTGGATTCACAATTCCTCTGTCTATTCAGTCACTTCCTGACAGAAACATGGAAGTGAGCAGTTGTATGATCTGCAATGATACTTTCAATTTTCCTTGGAAATAACAGTTCTCAGACTCTCACTTCCTAATACTGCATGTGACATTTTGATGTCGCTTCAGTAACCGAATCTTGGTATGAAGATAAGAAACAGAAAAGAAAGTTGAATTTTCCTGGCACAGAGTCACTGACTGTATCTGTTCAAGACAAAACACTGGGCGAAACAGGGAGATGTGCATGTCTGAAGCTCCTAGTCAAAGATACAGACGAAACCACTGACAAAGGAAGAAAGCATTTCTACTTCTATATCTGCAAAACACGTTTGCTTGAATGGTCAGCTGAATACCACTCACTCACATAGTACTGGGGTATTTTCAGTTTGTGTGTTGAACGCTTCAATAATCATTCATCTTTCATATCATAGAATCATGTGGATTGAAAGAGACCTTTAAATATCATCTGGTTCAATGTCCCTGCCATAAGCAGGGACATCTTCCACTAGGTTAAACTACTTAGACCCCCATCCAACCTGACCTTGAACTCTTTCAGGGATTACCTGCAGATTCTCTGGGAAACCTCTTCATGTCCCACCACCCTCATTGTAAAACCTTCTTTATGACTAACCTAAGTCTCCTCTTTTTACTTGATACCAAAGAAAGTCAGGAGTATATTTGTAATACTTATTTAGCTTCATCATGTAATCCTTGAGGAGACGTAGGTGTCTTCAGGGGCAAATTATAGCACATAAACTAGATGCTGCTGTACTTTGTAACTCCGATTTACAGCGCTGGTAAACCGGTTCCCACAGAAAGTGAGGATGTAGTGCCAAAATGCAGTGCTGCTGGGCTCTGGAGACCAGAACCAGAACCATTTGCTGCCTGTAACAGGCTGTTATCAGGATGCTAATTACTGTTTGTCTATTTTACAGCAAGGTTGCCTTTTGTCCTTAGCCAGCCCCCTGGTATCCAGGGGCTGCTGAGGTGGCAGAGGGGTGCCTTTGCCTCTCCTCAGATGGAGATCCTCCAACACAGGTCTCTCAGGACTTCCCCAAAATCAGAATTCCAGTAACTTTGACATCAAACCACTATAAAGTCTGCTTCCTTTCATGAGTTGATGTAAAACCCTCTTGTCCAAATCAGGACATCCTTTCTAAAGTCTCTTTATCACATCTTTTACATTTTCATTCCTAAATTATAGTGCTTCTCTATTAAATATCAAAGAACTTACGCCAAACATTTAAAAGTGACTAGATATTTTATCACCTGGTTTGCCTTATGCACCTTTGTGGGGGAAAGTGTCTTTAAGTACCGTGATGCTTGCTTCCTTTCTACATTTTTTTTTTTTTAAATATTTAAGAACAGTTAAAAAGAAAAACGCTTGTGAGGGAAAAACAGCTAAATACGTCTTTCTGGTATTTGTCTTAGATAATTTAAGAAGAAGTTATGTTTCACAGAAGTTAACTTTCTAATATATATAAACATACAAATCAGACTTGATTATGGAAAAAGGAAAGGCTCAGATGATCCATAATTTACATAAATTTAATATTTAACCTGATCTCTACCCCACATTGTTCCCAGTCTCAGTCTTTTCGTTCAAAGTCACCATTGCTTGTGCAAAGGCCATAAAACTCACTTTAATTTTAATCCAGCAAGAGGTTCTAATTAAAACCTCCTTCATGAATATTAAGCATCATATTTTAATCTGATCTCACAGTCCTCTTTTTGGTGAAATGGTATAGAAAACTGCAAGAAGAGTTTCTCATTAGAAGCAAAATCCGTATTTTCAGCCTGGCAAACCAAGACATCAAAGTACAGACTTGTGCATAGGCAGAAGCATTTGCAAATCTCAGTAACTGTATTGTGAACAGGCCTTAATAATTTCCTTAATCTGTCTTTTTTTTTCTCTTTCTTATTAATTTCTGGTTGAATATCCAAAACTAAGACCATTTCTTTCTGAACATCCTCATAATGGATAATACTATAGTTCTGATATTTCGACCACAGGATTTAAAAAAAAAAATTAAAAAATTAAATCTGTGGATATGCAGCATGTTGATTTAAGCAACATCTCAGGCCCTTAGTCCGTTCTTAGTCATACCACCATAAGTCCTTTGGCTTAAACAGAGTCGCTCTAGCCTAACTAAACAGCAAGTAAAAGGAGAATGAATGGGTTTTTTCTGAGTTTTAATTACTTCAAAGAATGTTACAATGCTTAGTTGTGCCTGTGCTGTCAGTTTGTTTCATTCCTTATTTTACCTGGGAGACCTAATCCACATACCACTCCTGGGTAACCCTTCAAGAGAAAGCATGATATTTTGCAAGATAATTTACTCCTGGGTCTATTCTGTGCAGATGTGACGGATGAAAATTTCACCAGGAATATTCAGGAAGCTATGAGGGAAAATTTACAAGTCAAATCATTGCCAATCACCTACTTAGAGGGGTCACACACCTTTCCTCCAAAACATTAGAGACTTCCTAGCCTGTTTTAAGATTTGTGTGGTATTTCAACCATTTTTTTCCTATAAATAAGGAATAGACTGTCTCAATTAATGAAATAAAAAGTTAGGTGGTGAAACTGTTAAAACTGTATTTGTTATTTTATAATCTAGGCTGATGAACCATGAAGCTCAAAAATTAAGAAAAAAAAGAGAGTTTGTTTGGAGGTTTTTTTGTTTAGACCTTTCTGAAGAGATGAAATAAAAATCACAGAAACATAAAATTTGCCTGTTAAAGCCTGATGTTATCACAGAGCTTTTTTGTTATTGCTTTTTAAATCTGTAACTCAGGCAAGTTCATGGCATGCAAAAAAACCTGTAAGAGTTCATTATAGGTTATGTAATCAGTGAGGGCATATCTCAAGGACATCATCTTGCAGAAGTTCAATGACTATGTGTGCATCATCAAACTGTGAAATAGTACAGATCTATTTCTTCTGCTCAGGTGTGGAAATACATCTGCAGAGGCTTTACTAGAATATTGTACAAACGTCAGAAATGTCAGAAAGTGAGTCTCTGAGCCAAGGCAGAACTGTGTAGAGAAGTTTTTGGTATTCAGGACATGGACTGGATGGGAAATGTTTTTAAAAGAAGTTAAAAAAATACTCTCTTGGAAGATGAAGATGGGAAGCCACTCTATTCCTATGCAAAGTTTACAATTTCCTGACTGAAAATCCTAACGACAGTGAGGCCAAGCACAGAGGATGACCAAAGCACTGTGAGTACTCGTTCACTCCAAAGAATACTGAATGAGTGAAGCCAGCTCATGTTTGAGATGAACCTCAGTGAATGTAATCTTAGAGGAATGATATTTTGCATGTATATAGCAACTCCAAAAGAAGAACTAAAATTTCCTTATAGTAGACTATTTCAATTAAAATGCTAATTCTATCTATGTATCTCTCTTTTCTACTAAAAATAACGGCATCTTGGGATTTCCTAGTACATTCACACTTTTGAAATATATGAAAATAATTTCCCCCATATATTTCTTAGTTGGATAAATAGTTGGTAAGTGAAAAATACCATCTGGAATCTATTTGCTGAGCAGTTTCATAGGGCAAATAGACCAATCATGATCTACGACCGAACGAAGATATTAATCATGTGCTTTTAATTGTTAGTTTCAATCCTTACATGGAATGCAATTGATTTTTTTTTGTCTGTAACGTCTGTAATATTCCATAGCTTGTCATAAGAAAACTTTAAACAAAAGATATTGCACTCTCTGGAATTAATAGAGCAATTGATTTTCATAACTCAGTGAAGATCACAATATGTATCATTAGATTTACTGAAGTTTAAGAAGATGAAGTATTTCATCTGCTCAGGGCAGAATGTCCAGTGTAAGATAGCATGCAACAAGGCATATCATAAAAATAACCGTAACACAGCGTCCAAGAACAAAACTCTGAATTATTTTATATTATTAAGTAGTATGAAAATACAGAATATGACAAGATGATATGTTTAGAGAAACAAAGATTATCATAGAAATACTCACAGTTATTTATATTGACCATTTGGTTCTTTCAGTAAAGCAAATAGTACTATTTTCCAATATTCACTTATAAATTAATTGATACATCTTAATAGCACAGAAACTATTCCCAACAAAACATTAGCACATTTCTCAAGTGGGTAAACAATTACAAAAGGAGCATAACTTTCCCTGGTAATTCCACTTATGTACATGACTAAATTTTGGTGTCATACCCTGTGAGCTGAATCTGCACCCTGTTTTGATTCAGCTGCCTAGAAACCAGTTTTCATTGCATTTGAGACTCCTACCTTGCTTTGCCTCCAGCTACTGGTCCTAAAGATCTTGGTCCCCTAAGTCCCCTGCCATATTTGCCAGGCGTGTGTGAACAACCCGGCTAACTAAAACATTTCAAGTAGCAGTATATCTGCACATTTAAGCAATCAAATTTATTCTGAACAGTTTTAAAGGGAGTAATCCATAGGCTACTTTTCATACCAGTTATCCATTAAGAATATTTGAAAAGTTAAAAATAGTAGTAGTATTAAAAGGTTTTACGTGTAACACTAAATTCCTTATTTGCAAATGCGAATACAAATGTCAGCTACGGGAGCTCTCTACAAATTCATGGAAAACGGGAATGAATATTTTCTTCCATTTAATTGCAGAGCTCATCTGATCCACAACACAGTTAAGTGAACTACGGAAAAGATATCATTTGATCTTTAAGATTTTCATTCACTTTTGTTCATCTATGAATAGAATAACACAATAATTCCCTATTACTGAAAAAATTCTCAGTTAATCTTGAGATCCCCTAAATTCTGAAGTATTATTATTTACCCACAAAATAACTAGATCTACATGCTGCAACTGAAATGCTCTTTTTTTCCAGCTTTTAGTTTAATTTATAATTTGAGATTGATCTGCTCCATCTTAATCAGCTAGAAATCAGACACTAAATATTAGGCAAACTACCCCAGCTTCTCTCAATGGGGCGAAAAAACACTTAGTAAGAACCACACATTTTATCAGACCTGGAGCAGTAACTACTAGAGTTCTCAAGTTAGGAGAGGTGAATTTCATCATAAGTGAAAATTAGGGAATTGGAGCCCTTAAGTTATTTGCAGATCCTGAAGATGAGCAGAAACATGACTTTGACTGTAAGAGTAATTTTAGTGACCAAATGCTATATATGTATCTTGGAGTGGTTCAGAAGTTGTTCTTTTGGTTGGGTTGGGTTGGGTTTTGGTTTTGGTTTTTTGAATGATACAAACATTAAATTCGAACATTTTGTATTTGTAGGTTCTGAAATTACCTAAGGGGTGATTTATGATGAACAAAATGATGAAAAGCTATTTGTTTACAAATATCATTCAGTATAAAACACATTATGACAAAATAAAAATGGAAAATTCCCTATTTCCCATTTCATCCCACCATTTCTCTTTTAAAAAATAGTTTGTTTTTCAAATACTTAAAAATACCATTGGACAAATTGAAGCAGCTTAAGTATCAGATTTAGAAGTATGCATATACACAGTTAAGGATTCTTGCTTTGGAAAATACAGTTTTACGGTTCTACCTTCAAATTCTAATTTGATTTCTTCAAATGCAAGGAACATTAGACTCCTTTTACCTCAAATATAGCAACAGCAATTATATCCCCATATATACAGATCACAGAAACCTGAAAAATGGTAATTTTTTAAGACTGAACCTAACATGAACATCAATTGTATATATGAATTTCAATTTATGAATTAATACCTCAAAGCTGCATTGAAATGCACTTAAATGATAAAAAATATAATTTCAATAATAAAATGAAGATCACAATAATTTTTATATTTGAGGTCAACAGAAACAATACTTGAAAGAATATACTTTATATGCAAAGGGAAATGGAATTTTCCTAACATATCCTTCAATACAAAGTGCTCTCTTAATTTTCATGCAGTTGTCCATTATTACACATGAAAGAGATAATCACATCACTCATGAAACCTTAAAAGCCATTCTGACGGGCTCTTTCCAGCTCCAAAATTATGGTGTCTCTTTCTTTGCCAGCACAGCATTCATACTGAAGAGATCCACTCCCAATCAGGTAAGAGATTTCCCAATCAGGTAAGAGTTTCACCATAGTCTAAGTGCAGCAGCCAAGCCTCATATTTTTCAGCTAATATTTTTATTTAAACTTAATGTTTAATGTAGACACCACAATTAATAGTTGCATTATGAAGTAAATATTCTGAAATGTTATAAACACAGAGCCTGACAGTTGCTGGATATTTTGTTCTATTTTAATGAGTACTGAGTCAGCTCCATATTTCATATTTTTTTATTCAAATACTAAGAAAAGCAATGAACATTCAAAGACAAATATTATTCATTGCAATCTAACTATTTCATTAAATAAACAGGTAAAACACTGTTCTCATTTAAACTGGAGACTCATTACATTGGTGCTATGTGTAAAGGGCCTTTAGAGTAAATGAAAGCCAGGATCTTAATCTACAGTACAAAGAGAGCACAGGCTAATCTTTCATAGCATAACAAATAAAAGACATAAACATATCTGTTCTATAAACGTGGGGTACCACTGTAGTGTTGTTTGTATTTCTTTTTACCTTCTGCATCGGTTAATCCAACTCCTGACTGCTTTACTGGTTCTTGTCCATTCTGGCTCATCTTCCCTCTGTTAAAAAATGCAGTGATAATTGTCAGTAAGGCCATAAAGAGATGAGATCTAAACAAATGATGCACCCAAGTCAACAAGGCTTGGTTCTGTTCAACAAGACACACATCACAGAGATCTCTAAAAACCAGAGAAATGCATATATATATTTCATTTCAAGGAAATAAAGTTGACAATAGTGGGGGGTTTTATATTGCTATTTGGACAGATCACTTAAGAATACTGTTTTTCTCTTTTGGAGGCAACTGCAATTATATCTTGCTATGCCTGTACATTCTTCTATAAAGGGGCCATCAGGTGCTGTCTACCTGCCCTGGGGTTCTGCATCCTATATATCCTATACAGTGAACAGTGAAATACATACTAGGGAGTCACAAAATTTATATTTGGGTATAATTCTGTCACTTCAAAGGTAAGGCATGCTTCTGGTCATTATCTCCTTCTAATGATTGTTTTTACATTACCAGTTAGGTTTAGCATAAGTAAAAATTCAGTTCTGAGACATAGATTAATCTTGAAGTAAGGTGAGTGGAATAAATCATGCTCTGGTGGTCCCTGTCTTTCTCTGTGGGATGTAGAAAGAACCTGGATTACAACCTAGACATCTATTTTTAGGTAATATATAAACTACCCTTAAACAAACTTGTGGCAAGCTCTAAGGCATGATTACAATCACTCTCAAAACCACGTCTGCTACTATGAGATGTTTGTGCCTCTGTTTGTCCTTCCTCCTTAAGACTCTCAAATGCTGTGATAGAAAATATACAGCAATATCTTCAGATACATGTGATTTCTCTGGGGTTAAAGGGTCACTGCTGTTCTTTGCTATCAAAAAAAAGTATGTTTCAAAGCAGCAACAGAAGCTGTCCGAGTTCACAATGAACAGAAAACTTAGTATAAAATGTCAGGTTTTCAGTTTTAAAAGTGATTTTAAATTCAATTTTAACTGAAAGTTATTATTTTCTTCTTCAGTGAGGTAATGCTTAATAAAAAATATTACAAATACGATGCAATAAATATTTGTCCCTCGGATTAGATTCCTTACACATTGTTCAGTTGCTTTTTACCTTTGCATTCAGAATTAATATAATTTTATAGACATTGTACTGGTATAGATTGTTGCACAATACAGTGGCATAGAGACTCTAGTCTTTATCAGAGATGATAAGAGTAACTTTCAGGGGTATTACCACTGTATAATAAGAGTCTTTTAAAAAATATGTCCCAAATAGAAAGACTTTAAAAGATCTATTCAGCTGTGTATAGCTGTATATAATGATTAATTTCCCTTGATAGTTATAACAATATTTAATATTGGCAAGTATTCGAATAAGTTACCTCATCAAACTATTCCCACGGTGTCATTATTCAATTCTTTTATATTGCTTCATGACCAAATGTTCCTATGGTTAAAAGCATTTGGACTAAAGAGTTTAAAACTCAGGCTGTCCAACACTTTTTCTATTGATAGATCAAAACTTAATCTAAAGAAGGGATATAAGGGTTATAAGCTATAAGGGTTATAAGCTCCCCGAAATTGGCATGTTTTTAAATGTTACGAATCTTAAAATTATTAGCCTGCTTAATGCTTCATACCCAAATTGTGAGCTGTGGTCTTATGGATACACTGAATCAGTGTCCAGGGTCATAGTCCCTGAAGTCAGTATCAAGCCAGTGTAAATGGTGACTAGAATTTAATTCATATATTCAGATAGGTAAGAATATTTATTCAGAATTCAAAATAGAACTAGTTATCTACCCTAAAACATTCTCCCCAGGAATGATCCCAAAAGTCTCTGATGGTAAACAGTAATTTTGTCATTCATTTTAATTACAAACCCCTTGAGACTAACATGAAAAAAGAAAACATTTGTTCTCTAAATAAACATCCTGTGTAATTTTTAAAGTCTCTGTCTAATTTCAGCATATAAACAATTTACTTTTAAAATGCTGTAATTAAAAAAGATAGTCTAGCCCTTAACGGAAAATAAGAGGGGTGGATGTATTTTATTTAATAAATAAAAGAAAAAATTCAATATAAGAGAATGAAGAAATTCATGTAAGAGAAAAGCTGAAAGTGTGGAGACTCCTTCCTGCTTTCCAGGAGAAGCAGAGCTGCTTTCAGGCTTAATAGAACCATGAATCTGTCAAACACATACCAAGTAACTGTAGATACTGTCACATTGCTGGACAATACACAGTGAGGGATACTATTTGGACTCAGATATAGCATATGTGAATTAAAAACTTCTATCGAGAGCTCCCTCATGTGTTTCCATGTGCAAAGGCTTTTTACGCATCTTTGCTTTTCTCATTAGGAATGATGACAAAATAATTTTCATTTGAGATTGCCAAATCCAATTAAAGATCATCTTTTTGCCACTGGGTAGTATAACTCATTTAAACCAAAAAAAAAAAAAAAAAAAAAAAAAAAAAAAAAGTGAAATATTCAATGAAGATTAAACAATTGGCACCCCACAACCTGAGCTCACATTGTTCTGCTAGATCTGAAGATGAGATTGAAATATTGGATTTGTATCTATTTTCCTTTTAGCTACTAATAAGCTGTAGACAAGTACCACTGGGTTTTATTTTAGAAAATGACTACTTAGAAACGTCAGAATTCTAGAGAGCAATTTTTTTTTTTCAGTTGAACTTTTATAGGAAGATTATATCAAGGTTTTGTGACTAATAATTTCGGAATTCAAGGGAAAAGCAGAAACTTGTGACCCAGAGAAAAGCACGGAATAACTATTGTAGACACTGAATGAACAACAACCACCAGCTAATATTTTGAGAACAGTCAAGCTACAAAATTTTCAGGCCAAAAACTTTAAGTGGATCAGGAGAAATTATTTTTTCCTATAAAGGAATATAAATGAAATTGCTAAATGATGGTGCATGCTGCCAAAGTTGAGGGAAAAAAATCTTGGCAAAACTTTTGTCTGTGGAGTAGTTCACTGGGTAAAATGTTTGAAATTTAAATCACTTTATAGGATCATTACGCTCTTAATAGCTTGATAATTCCTACAGGGACTCCATCCCAGAAAGCTTTTTCCAATCAAAAACTGAGAAATTAAACTCTTATAAACTTGGGAATAGTTTGGTCACATCCATAATGTGAGTTTCATTTGCACTAGCAGCACTTCTTTCTAGAGGGAGATCAATCTGAAAACTCAAACTAAGCATTCTTAGGCTATGAAAGTTGTACTTTCAAATCATAGCCCAAACCCCCTTCGACAGGCTTTCATCCAAGGCTGAGACTAGCACCTCTCCTGTGTGACAGCAATAAATTAACGATGTTGAGGCAGAGGTTTGGTTGGATATTAAAAATTCAATGCTCAACAAAGCAGAAAAAAAGTGTGCTCTGAGAAATTCTCCCCAGTTAGCTGCTATTCTACTGCTTAACTTAAGTCTGCAGAGGAACTGCCTACAAAGACTACTGGCAAGTGAAAGGGCTGTACATAGTCAGTGCGAGGAGGATACAGTATATTAAAGGAAAAGCCTTACATTCTTGGGATGGGAAATAGGTTATTTTCTCCCGTGGCACTGCTGCTGCCTTCGCTATCCATGCTGTATCCACTGCCAAAACTACTGGCTGATGAGCCAGTGGAGACAGAACTTTCTGCAGGTCGGTGACTAGTAGACCTTGCTGTACAGAGTGGGAACAGTGGGTTACCAAAAACCTTTCAAGACATCAACACATTAAGAAAAAAACTAATTTATCAAAATCACATACTGCAAACACATTCCTTTTTTTATTTTACATTCCAGTATTGCATTATTATCTTCTGCAGATAATGTTTATTTTCACCTAGAATAAGGTGTTCTAAACCAAATAGCATACCACCATATTTTTCCTCCAGTCAGGTTAATAGTTCAACAGCCTGAAGGAAAAAAAGAACGGGTTAGATTGATTAACATTGCTCTTCTGATTAAAGCTACTGAAAATCAGTTATTCATCTGAAACATTTCATATGGAAATCTTGTAAAATGAAAGTCCCTGTGGGCCTTCATCATTCTCCTTGAGCAGCATTTTTTGCAGAAGGAGAGGAAGCTGAAAGAAAATATAAGTACACCACCTATTTTCACAGAGACTGTGTGAAGACCTCCACCCTCTTCAGACGTAACACAGTAGTATATTTCTCAACTGCTCCTACACATCTGGATCTCTCTTACCTCATGCCTAGAATTTTAATGCACTTATTCTGATGGGAGATGTCCTAATCTTGGTTAAAGCCATTTGGTGTAGAAAATGTTATTTTTACTTCAGATGTCTTATTTTGTGTTTTGGATATTACTGTACTACATGAACAGATCTTGCAGTATTTAGCCTTTAGCAAGTTGAGAAATACAAACAAAAAAGGACACAGTGACACTACACATAATCATTAATACAGGAACAGTAAAGTAGCTAATCTCATACTGAATAACACAGTTTTCTGTGAATATCAATACAGATTTTTGGAATTTTTTTGTTAAATCTCCCCTACTACATCTATTACTGTTATGTTTCAACTATTCCTACTGGCTGAGTGTATATACTGAGGATAAAAAATGATTTTTTTCAATGTTATTTTTCTGTGAACACTTAATGATGGTTTATGATATTTTGGTGAACTTGCGAAAAGAGATTCTTCTTTAAACAAGAAAATAGTCAAATATCTAAATGGAAATTACTTCAATTAAGAGCCAGAGCCCCAACAGTGTCTTGCTTTAAACTGGCAACCAATATTATTTATGTCTGACTGACTGAATAATATTTTTGGTGAAGACTTTTGCATGGTGCTTGGTGGGGACCCAGGAAGCTGAGTGCGGCTCCTCAAACTTAATGCAAACCAGATTAATAATTGAAACTAGAAGAAAGGAATGAAGCAATTCACATATCATCAGTCCTTGGGCCAAACGGTGAGTTAAGACAGAACTCTCACTCCGCTAAGTGCTTCTTCACTGCTAAACCAAGCTGTCACATAACTCTTTTTTTTTTTAAAAAAAATCTATTAGCTTCTCTGTTTCACTGTTGCCTACAGCCACAGAAGGCATCTGTCAGTCTAAATTATTTTCAGACAAAAATATTCTTTAGCTCTGTTTCATGATTTTATAGATTGATCATAGGTATCTTCTTGGATGGTAATATAAATTAATAAACTGTAAAATCATAGTGGTCTTAGCAGATACTTTCAGTGTCTCATTTGGAGAGAAAGACACCCATGCTTTTTCAGCAGACGCAGCCAGGTCGCAGCAGCGTGCCCTGCTCAGGCAGCTGTGAACAGGGTTTGCTCTGTCACTTGTGGTACTGTGAGGGAATTCCTATGGCTATGGAGACACAGCAAACTACTGTTGGGTACTGTTGGGCAAGAGCGAGGTTTCAGAGAAGAGAGGTCAAGCTCTCCATTATAGTGCATTATTGCCAGCTGCCCATATTCCACAGCCTGATTTGGGTCTATCTCATGCCTGTCCCAAATCAATCCATGAGCACAGTTCTTGTAGTGTTTGTGTGACCTGTATGACTTCAGATGTTTGTTATTTGGGATTCTGAGGGTTTCAATAAATTGGGCTGGATTGTTTTTGCCATGGTATGACAAGTAGATGAGGACAATCAGGAAAGCCACACATCTGCAAGACCCATGGAAGTCAACATGGTATTGTGCCTGCACAAAGAAGCATCCCTAGTCCTCCCTTGGGCATAGATTTACTTAGTGCAGCATACATCTCCTCCATAACGTATGTGGCTGAAAGGGTGGTTCATATCCGAGCTCTTATTTTTATTGGCTTTGATGTAAAAGCTAGTGCCTGAAGTGATTTCTTATATTGTTACTGGTGGATTTCTAAGAACCTACAACGTAGTTCAAGCCAGAAAAGCTTGAATTTAGCCTTTATAAATGGTTTAGAAGTTTTGCTGCATCTTTTTTTTATAATCAAAACATAGTTGTTTCTTTTGAAACAGCTGTATCCTGATGATACATTCAGTATGCTGTATTTTTAGTTTCTCTACTGTTTTCACTAATTTACATCTTTTTCTATATTGACCTTTTTTCCCCGAAAGATTTCTTGGTGAATGGTTTTAATGGATCCAAGTTTAGATTCATGACTGGATTTTGAAAATTCTAAAGTTAAAATTTTTGTTTCATCAGTTTGCGAAAGAGATGAAATCCACAAATAGATTGACAGCTGGTTTTGTGAAATATTAAGAATCTGGATACAGAGAACATCTCTGTAACTCATAAGACACCCACACTTTCTATATATCTGTATTTTTGCAGATAAGTTTCTGCTGCTAGTTATGTAGAAACTTCCAAGTTCTAAGGATGTGGTGATGCCTGCTGCCAGGCAATATTTTATCTGAGAGCTGGAATAACCATGGTGAGAGTTGTACTTATTCCCTGAACTTATTTTGTACTTATTTGTACTTATTCTCTGCTCTCACATGCAAGAGACTAGTTTGTACATTCATTTGCATTCTTGCCTTTTCTATTTGGACAAATGCAAATGCTATCTTAGGAACGTGAACAAGAAAATCTGAGTTCACTGTGGTACTCCTCTAGTCTTATTAGCCTATGCAAGGTCTGTGAAGACCTACAGATGTCAGAACAATTGCCACTTTATTTGGCCATTTGGATTCCTACCCACATATATGACGGGTAACTAAAGTGAGATTAGGGCAGGTTTGCTTCTGAGATACAGAGCTTCAGCTTACAGCTACCTATGCTAGAAAATGCTAGAAAAGTTATCAGGTTTTGACATCAAAGTTCTGGAAGTAGGTGCCTTGGTCTGTAGAGAGTTGTACAGTTTCACGTGAATTTACTCTGGCCCAAAGATTTGGATATCCTCTTCTGGTATCACAGAGGAGCCTGATACTACAAGGTGTAGTCTTGCTTTATTTACATCTACATTTACGTGAACAGGAACTTTGGCAAAGGCAGTTGCCATCATTCAACATCAAGTATTCAGAGTATGGAAGAGCTACGTTTCATTGCTTCCTTGTCCTTTGGTTTTTCAAATTATTTTCCTAAGAAAATAGAATAAAAACCATTTTTAAATACTCTTCATATACAAGGTCTTGCTGTAAATTACATGACATGCTGAAATCTTTCCATTTTTTAAGAGATAGAAAAGACTCATCAGTCCTTAGCCTGATGGAAGAGCCTTAGACGGAAGAGACTAAGCTTAACTGAAGATCATCATCAACTCAGCATCAACTGGTGTTTTTCTCCCATTCGGGTCCTTCTCCATGAACTTTTTATCTACTATAACAGGTGATTGAAACAGTAAATGAAAGTTTAAAACCCTAAAATGAGCTGCTTCCTCTGAAACAGTGCACGGAATTTCCTATTATACAAAGCTATTTTTATAGCTTGATTTCATTTTCACCTGCTAATGCTATTTTAGCTGGCAGTTCCCCCGATGAGTCAAATGTTCTCTACTTGCAAGGTGTGTTGATGGGTAGACATGTCATATTTAGTAGCTAGCGATGTGGTGTTAATGCTGCCTCGGAGTGTCACTGTTTTACTGTCTATTGTACAGCCTGGCAAACATTTCAGGTCAACCACGAGTGAATAATAGATAGCTGAATTGAAAGAGTTCTCAGTTACAGGTTTTCCTTCAGATTCTAGGAAAGTGGATCATTAAGTTATCTCTCATGTAGGATAAAGCTTCCCCAAGAAAAAAATGATATTTGACCACATATTCCCTTATGTCTTCTTGGAAAAGAATTGCTGATTCAAGAAAAATGGGGCTAACAGTGACCTCACCTTTTAGCTCCTTTTTTTAAAAAAAAAAAAATTATTATTATTAGCAGAATATCAGCTGAGTGCATCCATGGCAAAAATATGCTTTGGGATATTAGAAAATCAGTTAGAAAATCAGCTTTTATAATCAGGAAAAACATGTAAGTCTTGCCTTAGTATAAAGAAAATATATTAAAATCAATAAGATAATAAAATCAAAAAGAGAATGGAAGCCACATGATTTCACTTAATCTTTCAGAAATGACTGTTTTTATGACAGAGAAGATGCTTTATAAAAACCTAACAGAAGGGAGATAGATAATTCACATGAGACCTATAGCCATGAACTATCAAATCAGTCAGCAGCAAAATGGGAACAATCCAACACTGTCAGCCACTCCAGCCAATCTTCTACAGTGAATGTACATTCTTTTAAAGACTTAAATAAGAAAAATGGGACTATGCTCTTCTCTGGTTCCTGTGGATAAAAAAACACTCAAGCAGAACTTACTCCTGAGAACTGAATTGCAGAGGTTCCCTTTCCAGGTATCTGTCTAGAAGCAGAAATACAACTGCAAAAACACCTTGGGAAAGACAACTAAAAACCAAACAGGAGGAGGGGGAAATGCTTTTGAGTATGCATTCAGGATTAAGTTTCCAGAATTTGCCTCTAATTGATTGAAAAAAAATTATTCTTTATAACTGACAGTCTTGTAAAAAAACTCTGGGTGACAAAAATGGTTCAAGCATCACACCGGGTCTTCTCAAACAGATGAAACCCCATGGGAGCTGGTGAAGTTACCGACCTGCTTTGGATAGTTATCTGCTGACCAACAGACTGGGCATGTGCCACAATCTTGTCTACTCTTTCAGTTGCCTTGTATTTCAGGTGCTCCAAACTCGAACTTTCCCCAAATGGCAGTTTACCTGTTTTTATGAAGGGTTTCTAGCCCTACAATCAAGCACTGCTCAGGCTCGCTCTCTCAGGTTCTGCAGTGCAAAGCCCTGTTGTGGGGACTGCTACTTCCATCTTTTGTGATCTAGTAACAGAATGGGGATATATAAAGAACTAGTGAACAAAGGCCTGTAAGTTGGGTCAGTTCTGATAGTTTCTTTTCCTCACTCTTCCTCATACTGACCAGTACTTTAGACCGTGGTCTCCCCCATTTCAGCCACATTTGTGTATTAGACATGGCTTTGGCTGCACACTGAGCAGTGATACTTTGTGAAATTTCAACATGGCTCTTTACAGAGCAATTTACCGTTTGAAGTGAGGAATGGCAGAACAGCACTCATCTTAAACTGTGTCAATGGCATTTCTTTAACCAGCAAAGCAATTCTGATAAAATAATTTTCTTCCATGTGCTCTGTAGGTTTAGATACCATCTAACAGACTTTTGAAATAAGTTATCAAATGAAGAATCTGAGCAATTTTCTGAAATTACATGTCAGCTTAAATGGAGGAAGGGTAAATAGCAGAAATAGGCAAAGCAAAATGTGCTGAAAGGAATAGCCAAACCAAAATGTGCTATTACACTGAAAAAGACTCAAAAGACAGCCTCAGATTATTGCTATCTGCAGAGAGCGGGGACAAACTGTTCTTGTTTGATAATGATTCTTGGAAATGGGTTATTTGTAGCAATGTGAAGACCCATTTAATTTGAAAATTAAGAGACTAGTGAAGCTAGGCATAAAACATCTTTGGGCAGTAAATTATTTAAAGCGTGAAGGAAACATCCTAAATTATTGTAGGAAATTAAAACATGGCATTGCCTATTGAAAGTGTGAAAATGGGGATAGACCTAAAGGAGCTCCAAATAAGCAGGTATTTAAATCCACAATCATAACCAATTCAAAAATGTTACAGATCCGAGGAACCAATTTCCTCTCACTCCCCATTGCTGCCAATGCCAGTAAATAGAACTTAGTGATAAGGAAAATTCCTATCAATTTTAATTTCTTACAGCTAAGTGGCTAGAAATTACACAGAGCTGGCTCAGACCTTACCATGGATTTTAAAGTGCTAGCAGTATCTTGGTACACACATCACATCACACTTCTGACACTTAAGTAAACTTTTGGTAAAGATGTTTGGATCAAGGGAGTTAAAAGCAGGTATGCTGCCTTTTGGACTAAAGTGTTTGAAACCTGAGGACTTTGAGAGGTGTCAATTGACAGGGTCATTTGGGTACAGTTGTGAAAATACCGAGGCACAGTCTGTCTACTCCAGATATTGTAGCTAACAGTATCAGCTCTGATAGTAGACCTCCCTCTGACCAGTAAAATCACTAGACACACAAGTCTTTGGAAAGCAGTCTCCTCTTAGGATATTGCAGAAAAAACTTTTGTGTCATGATGGAAAATTTATAATGTCAAAGATGACATATTCTCTCTGAGATAGGAAAAATAAATAGGTCCTGGGTACGTGTTAGATTTGGCGGTTTTCAGAAAACGTGATTTTAAATTCCCAGAAGTTTGGGGTTGAAAACAAGGTTCTCTTATTGAGTTAAGAAATACAGAAAAAATTAGACAGATTGCTGTAGAAATATATTGTTTGCATTACCTGAAGTGGTAACTTCACAGGTATGTTCGGATCTTTAACTGAGACACGTGGTATTTTCTCTAGATCTTTAACATCTCCTAACTAATGCGGGTCAGGAGTATAGCAGTGCTTTTCTCCTTGCAGTTTGGTTGCTTGTTTGCTTGATTTTTTAATGTGTGCCAAATAAAAGAGGAGGTGCATGTGGCATCCGTCATCATATGACGTTCAGGTGACAACATACTGACTTGTAGGTTCTCTCTCATGAGGGTTTTTTTGAAAGGATAGAAAGACGCATAGGGCCACAATGCTGTTCAGGCTTAAAATAACCTACTGAGCTATTTAAATATTACTTTACTGTTCTCCAAAGATCCTAGAAGGAATCAAAATGTTTCTCAATAATTTTCTTTGGTCACAAAATCTTTTTTTTTTTAACCATTTAATATTCCGATGTAATAAAGAACTTGGTTTTATATTGGACAATATTGTACCTTTGGGGGCAAAACTGGCACTTCTTCCTCTGCAAATAAGGACAAGCCCATTGAATTTTACCCATTAAGCTACACCCATGTAGGGACGACATCTCTCTCTAAAACTGTGTACTTTAAAAAACGACCAGTTATGTAGATAAATGCTGGCTATATGGTGAACACTGTCTTTTTTTGGGTTTTTCGTTCTGGTTTTATTTTGGGGTTTTGGGTTTTGGTTTTTTTTTTTTGTGTGCTCTGAACTTCTTATTTCTACTGGAAACTACACTTGCTATTCTAGTGAGGCACAGCTGGTGCACCTTTCTGCTTCACATGGATTTCACAGGGAAATTTTGCTTTTCCTTGTCTTATTCGCCTTCTTGTAAGTTACTAAAACTAAAGCAGGTAGTTCATTCTTTTAAAACTATAAACTGGCTTTGAAAAGGCCTTTTATATAAAACCAGTAAATAAATATATTGCAGGTACACCTACCATTTTATATGCATGTATGCAGAGGACTGGTAATTATCATCATAATATCTCTAACTGTTCAGATATCTGAAGATCTCTAAAATGTAAGTGACCTACCAAGAAAAATCCATATAATGGAAAGATCCTTTTGTGGAATAAATTACTGACTTAAAAGGAGGTAAACTGATTTACACTATCTCTAAAACCGACTCATCTGATGGGTAAACTCTAATACACAGTTTTATGCTGAAAGGAATGTGCTTAATTTTATGTGAATGTGTAATTAGCAATGATTCAGATTTCGCACAGAAACTAAATCAAATTAACTCAAACCTAGGCACTGCTCTCTCCCTCTGGCTTGGATCCCTTGCAACTCTTGCCTTCAAAGGGTTGGCTCTGAAACATGATTGTTCCTCTGTGAGGGGCATGATGGGAATGCGTATTATGCAATTGGTTTCTTTGCACATCGCACTCTTATCTCTAACAGGCCACAAGAAAATTATACTTCAGGGTTTATTTTTAATTAAATGCTGCAGTTGAATATTGGATTTTTCAAAGGTGCTGAACAAAGACCAATTATTTTCTGTTGTAGCTTCACCTTAATTTTAAAATAGATTGATTAAAACACATATTTTTACTGTTTAAAATGAATACAGAAATAGTTCAGTCCAACAAACTGAAACTCATGCAAGTCCTCTGCATTCACAAAATATATTATGTATACCACGGGTGCTGGTTTTGTTTATGTTTTCCTTTTTACTGCTCATCAGACATACAATTAATAATGGACAAAACACATCCAATAGAAAAGGACCTAGGAGTTAGAGATAGGGAAA
>NW_010404191.1:0-51056 GCF_000710305.1 Buceros rhinoceros silvestris | reverse complement strand
AGGCATCCTAAGAATGACTGAGGGCTCTTGTTTTGTTTTGTTTTTTCAAGTGCCAATTCAATTCACGAAAAAAAGGAAAAAAAAAAGAAGATATTGAGAGATGAGGTTAAAGTACTAAATTCTTTCTGAGGATTCTCTTAGGACAGAAGGCTTGATGATCACTCACAGCATAGAATTTTTCTCATCACCCTTGTGGAAATCTTGCTAGATTACTATCACCTTGTGTGCTTGGGCTGAACAAGAACAAGCAGTTCTAAAATGTGTGGTTCTCTGACATATTCGCAGAGAAATATATGTGGTAAAAAGTAATAACGTTGTGGATTACCTGTAATGACTTCCTTAATAAGGGGCTTCAAGACTTAGTGAAAAAAAATTACTAATTTGCCAAGATGATTGTTCTAGTCCTTCAAATCCATACATAATGGGTTCTTTTCCCTATAAATTAGGCTTTAATAGGGGTACTACAACCATGCAGCATCCCTGAAGGAATGGACTTGCAAACTGATGATGCAACTAATATTCTCAACATCTAGAATTTTTTAACTGCAGGGGAAACTTCTCCTTCTTTCATCACCTCCTCCTCCCACAAAGAACTCCATAAATTGAAAGCTGTTTTGAGCATCTTTGGTACTTTTTTCATTCAAAGTCATAGTCTCTTCTCGTTAACTTACATAAGCCATGTAACTGCAATTAACTAATCTTGCTTTTTGTTCCTGCTTAACCGCATCAGATCCATTAGCCACAAAATGGTAATTATTGGCCCCCCTCATCTGAATATATTAAGACAAGCTAGACTTGGTACAATAAGAAGAAGTCATAGATCTCAAATCACACTTGTAAACCTCGTGTAAGTGATCGTGTATTGCATGTATTTGTCAGAAATAAAAAGACAAAAGTACTATGTCTCTTCATAGTAACTCTAACCTCACATATATTAATGATATTAATGTGGTTTTCTATTCTTGTAACTGTCTATGATGCTTCTAATATTGCTGAGCCAAGTGCATGCTGACACATATTCCTTTTGTGATTTTAAAAGTAAAGAAACTAGCATAATATTTCAGTGGCAAGGGTACTTGAAGCCAAGAGCCTAGCTATTTCCATATCGTCAAAGTGTACGCGAACCTTGATTCAATCTTCTGTCAGAAGCGAAAGGTCTCATCATTGCTTGTATATGCCAAAAGGCACCATAGGACTCTAAGTCTTTATGATAAATTTCTACAGACATGACATCTCAAAAGACTGTAAGAGTTATTTAGATTTCTATAGTATACACACCAGGAATAGGACGGGCCTGTCAGTCATGATGCCTGAACCAGCATCACGATATCCTCTGGCCTCTGCCTTAATTGAGTACCTGGAGTTGAGCTGTAGAGTAAGACAATATGTGTGTGGGTGGATGCACGCATATGTGTAGATAGATATTTTTATGGAAGATTCTTAAGGCTCTCATGAGAAACAACCTGTTATTTCTAAACACAGTTTTAAAAATTATTTGTTAAATTTGTCCTTGTTAATTAGCTGTTTTAACATCACACTAGTTCTCTTAACGACTTGTTCCAGTTAGGGTATATTGTTTGAAGTATCATTTCCTCTTTCTCTCCTACAACTTCTCAGCCAGCTTGTATTGTCCACGGTGTGCAATGGTGTTGACAAAAAACTTTTGGTGAATCATGAGAGCTTGGGAATGGATTACAGCACAAGAGAAGATCTGGGAGTCCAGTCTGTAAATTTATTGGGACAGTCACTCAGATTCCATGGAAATAAACAAAATGCTCCATAAGTCAAAAGAACACTGCCAATTTGAACCAGTTGAGATTCTGGCTCTTTATTTGTGATGAGGGGAGAAATTGATGGTATGTGGTATTTAGGTTTGATGTACAGGAGCCTACAGGTAGAAAATAATTTTTCAAGAGGCTGATAGGAAAGTTATCAAGAAATTGAGCTATATATGGGTCAAAACTCCTTTCCTTTCCACTGGTGGTTTGAAAAATTATGTGTACTAATGACTTTTGACATAACAACTATGTTGGGAGAGGAAAAAGAAAGCGTTAATGTCCCAATTACAATTCCAGAAACAAAAATGTGAAATTAGGTTTTTGTCACAGTACAAGAAATGTTCAGTCATGTTTAAGCAGACCAGCTTGGATGCATGCTTTTTATTAGGCAACAACATGAGCAAAGCTATACCATTTTTCAACAGAAGTTTTAAGTCCTCCAGTGGAATGGAAGTGCACACACTTGTTGTTTTGTAATATTTCTCAGCACTTTTTCTTTATGGATTTATGCACCGATGGGGAAAAATCAAGCAGATTTCTTGATTCTTGTTAACATTTACAGCACTTAATGTAGGGGTAAAAGAAAAAATATTACAATGAATTAGTAGACATGGCAAGAAAGATTTGGGATGCGGTTGGCTTCTTAACCATGTCTTTCGGCTCACCTCCTTCAGGCTTGACTGGTCCATCAGACATCACTTTCCTGAGGGCTAGTTGGCTTTGGTCTTTGTTGTCATTGGCTGGTGGAGGCAGATTGTCAGACTGAGTTCTTTGAATAGGGAGGACTCCTGCTATGCTGTGTCTGTGCTGCTTCCTGGCATGATTAGACTGACCGCTTTTATGTGCTGCTGTGGCAGTGTGGGTGAAATGGAAACCCAGAGTATGTATCCTCAGATGGAACCAGCTTAAATGTTATTCATGCAAACAGAAGTGGTTTTTTCTGTATTTAAGTAAGTAGTGTTTTCAAACACCAGAGACACCACATGCACAGCATTAAAGAGTATTAAAACTGGCTGTTTCTTTATTAATGACGGTGAAGACAAGGGAAATAATTTTCCTGTGGTTTTTGCATTATACCGTGGTAATTTTATGTCATATCAACAAATCCTGAAGACAAACACAATGATTCCACAGTCAAAGAGTTTTAATTTGCCATCCACTAAACACTTAACTAGAAATCAGATACTGGTCTGAAGTATAGTCCTTTTAAATGGAAAAGTTTAAATTTATTAATCTATTCAAAATTGACGGAAAAATTCTATCTTGACCCTTAATCAATCCATAGCACAAAAATTACTAGGAAAAATTGAACTGATTATGACACCTGACTTAGCTCTCAACTCCCTTCGACTATGATATCTTGATAACACTGTTGAAATCCGATGTTGTTAATGGCTTTGTGTGCTTAATGATTTTGAATTTGATGCATTTAGTGTTTTTGTCTACTGCTGTTCTGCTTACCACCTAACACGATTTTTTCTGAGATATTAAGAAAGTTGCCTTATATCTCCTTTCAAAAAAAATTAGATATTTACAGTCATGTTTCAAAAATAGAAATCTCAGCCAAGTAGTTAAAAAAAACCTTTTACTTTAAATCTTCTTTTGTGTATATAGTACTGTCCTCCCTGATTACTCCTTATATCTTGCTATTAATGTGCTCTCAGTACTACTTGTGTGCAACTTGAAGAGCTGGCAGCCACATCTCTGCAGGTTTTGATTATTTCATTAGTAGTCATTTAGCGACATCAAAACAGCACCACACGATGGAATTCTCTGTGAGTCATGCACAACCATGGAACATCATGGACCATGAGTGAAGGGACTGATGGAGAAACAGCCAGTTTCACTGCAGTCTATATAAATTAAAATTAAAATAAATAAATAAATAAAAGACTTCTAAGTACAAGAGTATATTATAATTATATGTATTCACACACAGGCACACAAAGAAAGACATTGAACAGAGTGAGCACAGTGTGCCAAGAACAGAAAAAAATAGCCAAAAAGGGAAGGACAGCAGGGAAAAAGGCAACAGATGAACATTAAGCTGCCATGCTGAGGAATTTATTTGCGTCTTTTACTTGGTTGAAGGCGAAGCTGTTGGACAGCTGCTTCAGCAGCGGCGATGGCTGCCCCAGCATCTTCAAGGTGAGTTTGAGTGACGCTGGTTTTGCTTTGGCTGCGAGATGGACCATGAGAGCGTAGATGTCCTTCAGAAGAAGATTTGGAGCTCCCTGGACTGCTATGGGATTTCTCAATGGTGGGCACCTGCATGTCTACCAAGAAAATGAAGAAGCACAACTGCTGAATTTATTAAAAACAAACAGACAATTTAATTTTCTTTCTCTTTACTGGCCTTTCTAGCTGCAGTCCAGAACAAGGAACAGATTAAGCCATCCAAAATCACAGGTATTTCATGATTAAGAAAATCTTACGAAGCACCATTTTCTACTTCCCCACTGTTCCCCTGTCCCAGGGGGTAATTAATCTACTGCTGGGTTTCTATCAGCTGTGAATTATGCCTCCAATTCTGGTTCAAACTAGTGGAATGATGGGGTAGCCTAAAGATCAATTTGTTTTCCACTTTCTACTTCTCTGGTATGTAAAAACTAAGTAGCATCGCTTACGCTGGTACCAAACACTTAGCTAATGCAAGCAGTTTTAGTCTAATGAATGCCCTGGTCAAAACCATAGCCTAACATACAGTAGTTTCTATACTAATCTCTAATTTAGATACAGATCTTAAATTAACAACAATGTCTAGCAAAACATTACACAGAGAAATAGATAGGAGTCATCACCAAGGCTCTCATGTGGATGCTATTTGGGATGCCTTTTACTTTGATATGACGTATGCTGTTTTAAGTGAGCAACTGGCCACTGAGTACTTAGTGTATATATACATATATATGTGTGTGTTAAAACAAAGTGGAGATAAATTTCTTGGAGCAGGAGACACTGACATCAATTCTGCTTTTGTAAACACTAGTATTATATCAATGCCACTGATTTCCAATAGAGCTGAGATATGCTACAGCCCATTATGATTGACTGGAAATGCATAGGCGTTATTATAGCATAACTGTTATTCTATAAAATATTAATGTGACATTTCCAGAAGATAAAATGCCATACAATATTTAAGGAACATGAAAAATAGAAAGCTAAATATGTATTGAATTCTGCCAAGGCTACCAGAAAAATGGAAGAGGCACAGAATCTATAGGAGATGTCCAAAGCACATAGAGTTTATAAGCTGCTGTTTTAAGAACACAATTACTCAGTAATCTGGCTGGCACAGATCGAGCCAAATTAAGCCTTGGCTCCAATGAATTAATCACAGCGATAAATACATTTTTAATAAAAGCGTGTACAAACTTCATAGCAATAACTTTATTTTTCTATTAGAACTTACACATAGCAAAGGTTTTCCCATCATCTGGGAAAACATCTCATATCAGGTGCACCAAGTCATTCCTACCCTTGGAGGGGTCCGGGAAGATTCCATGACTTCTGCTTTTGATGACAGACGGTTTTGGAGATTGCTGGCTACTCTGCCCAGAATGAGATTTCCCGTGATCAATGTTTTCACTCTGTTCTTTCAGAGGGTACCACCGAGGAGTGTTGTCAAGCTGAGAGACGCTGGATAACTCGATCAATACCTACAAATAAATCAAAGTACAATTTAGGACCAGTATCTGATCTATTAATGATTGTGTACAGAAGAGGAATGTACAGCCGTGTTACCAGAAGTTGCAATCAAATGCAAGAAAGAAGTTAAGGGTATACTGCTGTATGCTGACAGAATCAGGGCTCTCTGCCCATGCTCTGACCTTGCCCAATATAAGTCAGCTATGATCCCAAACCCACATTCTTTAGCATATTGATGTGTCTGACCTAATATATCTGCTCAACAGGACCTCAGTAAGGACTATGAGCTTGGACATTGCTCCATACCAAGACGGCTAGATAGTTTAAAGGGTAGCTTGTGAACACTGGCTTGAAAGCTAAAAACACATCTAGACGTTCTGCCTCTGTATAGCCATGTTCCAATAGAAGAATCAGGCAGTGTTATTTTCTCCCTTTTGTCAGTGTTAGTAAATGGGGGAATAATTCAATAAACATTTTTGATAAGTTCCTCAAAAATATGAGACTGGTACTTGTTGATTCTTTAAAAAACCCACATCTGCACATGCAGAATTTGTAACAAAAATAAAAGAATAGGGACACCTTTGCACTTCACTAAAATAATAGAATTCATAGGCCATTTAGGCCTCAAAGCTTCAGTGGGGAAAAAAAAATGGGAGATGCAAAGGCAATGGGGAAAGCATCTTGGATAAAAAACCCCTCAGTGTAGGTAAAATCCGCTCTAGGCCACACGCATTGGTAGCAGGAGTACTGTGAAATTTATTTTAAAGAAAAAAAAAAGACCAATAAGGACCCTTCGTCCCTTATGGTGCTACAGCTGAGAGGCCCCAGAGATGTAAAGTACTAAAGACTCATCACAGAGTCTTGAATAAAGGAAAGGACCAAAATAGCCTTGATTTTGGCTCTAAAGTGAGAGGGTTAAAACTAATGTCAGCTAGTAAGTTTTAGAATTCCTAGACACATGAAGTCTTTGGCAGTTTATTACAAGACCCTGAATAAAAACAGACTCTTCAAGTCTATGGATGGGGAAGTCTGATCATTTTAGAAGGCTGAAAGCCTTTTTTCTTTCCTTTTTCTTTCAGCTTCATAGGTTGTATATGACCTGGCTTGGTCTTTCTGGTTAGATCTATACTTAATCTGAACAGATTGACTATTTAGCATACTCCCTGGTGTGGGTTTTCATCATAGCTCTAGGAATGAATTGGAAGACAGCGTGGCTGAGGATTGTTCCCAATACACAGTATAGGCTGGGGCCTCTGCTTTGTAGAAGAGGGATTTACAGTCCATGGATGTGAACCGTGATTCACCACTTGCCTTCCAGGACATGCAAGTGGTGCTGGCTCTATTCAAGCAAGACCTCAGGGCACAATTTGGATATCCCATATCTAATGTTATAGTCCAGGATTCCCTTGGATGTCCTGGTCCTGAAATACAGTGGAAAATATTTTCCATTCCTTTTTTTTTTCATGAAGAATTGTTTTCATATTTTAATTACTTAATAAATGAAATTGTTCTAGAGGTTGAAAATATTTGAGGGCAAAATTTTAAATCTTCCCATGGACACAGCTGCTGGAGCATCCATTTCCTAAATGTCATAAATAACAATGATGTAAATATTCAGTAAAGTCCTGCATTTGGACAAACATGCTGAACTCAACAAGAATACTGATGCAGTATACAGGAAACAAGCAATCATGTAGCTGCTTCCTATACACTTATTTAGTAATTGTTCAAATAGTGACACTGATTGCTCAGTTTTGTAGCTATACAAAGGGGGACTGGAGCTGAACTGAGTGCCTTTTTTGTGAAATTCAAATGCAGAATGAGCAGAGATACTCTGAGTTACTTTGTATATGAGCAATTGATTTTCCTGGGCCTCTGTTTCTAATTATAATCCTCTTCTGTAATAACATTTTTAACTACTTTTTTGACATCACAGTTACTGCTGGCAATTCTCTATTACATATGCATATATTTGTTCATTTGCTTTTCAAAGAGAGAACATACTTCTTCCCATGATCACTCATTAATTACAAGATTTTGCCTTCAGTCATACTTTGGTAATGATATTACTATTTTGTAGTTTTTGAAAGGAGTCCTTGATCAGCAAGACCAAATTACTCACATTTGGTGATACTTGTGCATGTGCTAAATGATAGCTTGATGGCAGAATTTAATCCTTTAGTCCTTTACAAAGACTGATACCTCCTCAGCCTTCCCATGTTATGTTAAAACCAAGGCAGACAGATTATCAGTCATAACAAGAATTACCCATTCTGTTACTATCTCAGGCTCAAAAATAAAAAAAATCTTGATTTTCAGTGAAGTAACATTGTGTTGAGTCCTAAATGAACTCACCCAGAGTTTATCGAGATGAAGAGAAAGCATCTTTCATGTGTGAATGAAACAAATCATGGCCATTTATTATCAGGTCAGCAGTAAAACTGTGCTGTAAAAAAGGTTTTACCTAACACATGTGCCATACCTTGGAAGAGAACAGTCTCCCAATACCAGCATGCAGTTGGTAGACAGGGTTAGAGACAAGGAAAGAAGACACTCACTTCACCAAGGAAGTCATTCGAGGAGAATCTGTCATAATCCCAGACAGTTACTTCCAGTGTTTTCTTTTTCAGCTGCAATTTAAGTCAAAAGATAATTAATCCCATTGCCATCATAAACTTCAAATCAAGTCTGTATGGTGGTTTCTATTCATTATCTCCTCCTTGTACCCTTTTTCATAGTGACAGCTAGGTAGCTTTTGTCCTCCTGTTAACCTTGATCTCCTAGAAAAACAATTTGGGGCTATTATTTGTTATCAAGACAAATGGGCTTGTGCTTGGACCTATTTTAGGAATTTCCACAAGCTGTTTTTGACAGAAGGTATGCCTACTGCAAGAGCCAAACTGATTTTTAAGGCTCCATTTTTGTATTTCTAGATCTTTTCACATCGTCGGATCTGCGTTGTCTGAACTCGGACATTTTTCTAAAGTGCACATGAGTGTGAATTTGAAATCAATTACTATTTACAACACACCATTTACACAATCTTGTCATCTATAAAGACCAGGTTTTAATACCCCCAGAATTCAGTGTTCTGCAAATTATCCAGTCATGCAGGACAAGTTGTACTGTTAGGTCTTAATGACAGCCATCAAATCTCGTTATCTGCAGACCTTGTTAAGCGCGATAGCTGTGTCAAGCGCTCTTTGTACAGGCTACAGTAAGAAACAAGTAAGAAACAAGTAATTCTTTCTATAGGACAAGACGGAGAAGCTGTTGACCAAAGCAGTTGACCTTATTGGAAAGATTGACCTGAGTGTTATTCCAGAGGTCTGTGGGGATAGATGGGGAGAGGATTGATTACTGGTGTTGTACACTGGGACAAAAGGCGAGCAGGTGGCTGGAGAGGCAGCAATAAATTCATGTGGCTTGAAAGAGAGAAGGACAAAATCCTGGAGATATGGGATGTCTGCAAAGTCAGGCTAAGAAGTTGTAAATGAAGAATTTGTTGGACACTTCAAAGCATTACTAAGGAAAACAGGACTTTTTTCACATACTTGTATAAAAGAGGTCAGGACTAGAAATCTTTTGTGGAAATTGAAGTCATCATTCTAACAGAAGCAACATGTCACTCACTGATCTGACCATTAATTGACATCTTGGGACAGAGGGACAACATGGCATCAAGTCATTGCTGAATTATAAGCTATACTATTTACTGTGTTTCAAGGAAAGCACTGTTTACCTCCACTGCCACTTGGTTCAATGCAACACGGATTCAGAGAGTTCTTAATAACTTAAAATTGCCTTTAAATGATAATTTCATCTCATTATTATGTCTTCAGAATATCTTCTGCTCCCAGTTTGGAAAAATGAGCAACTATGCAAAGCCAGTGTCTTTGAAAAACAAGTTTATATCAGCATATCTTGGAAAACACATAAAGGGGAATTGTATTATTTTTAGCATCAATAACGTATTCTTTAAGCAGGCGACAAAATGACTTGAAAGTTGAGATTAAAAAAATTATATATTTGAGAGAAATTATTTAATCTTTGTTTTATTCCTACATAATTAGGCCACATTCTTCTTAAATATTCTTTTCAAGAATATCCCCTACAAAAACTAAGAAAAAAATATAAGAAAAAGATTCTCTTCTGAGCATTCCTTATGGAATATTTGTAAAGCTGATTTCCTTGACTGAATAAAATTCCTTTTCTTCGTTCCTCCAAGACATTATCGAAACTTCAACATGGAAAATAACCTGAAAAAAATTAGTTGAGCAGCCCACTGGTCCATGCTACCTTTATCTTCCTGGATGACATAATTTCCCGCTAGATGCTATAGTAAGTATATGTATTTTTATCCTTTAAAAATCAAGGAATACCATAAATACTTCGCAGAAATGTCTCAACTGTTGCTATTTTTGGAGGACATGTTGTCTTCTTGTTTCAAGTGAGGACTAGTTAAGGACAGAGGGAAGAATGTATTAGACATGGGAAAGGAAAAAAAACCCCAAACCTAAATTCAAAGAATTTTTGGTGGAAAGTGGAAAAGAGGGGCTATTTTCAAGTAGCTGCAACCCTACTTCGCTAGCTTATTTGCATTAGTACGATAATAAAAATGCTGAAAATGTGCAGTACTCTACACTTCTTTGTGGTATCTATTTTAAGCCTTTTAGTCTAATAAAGCTTTTATAAAATATTATGACAATGAAAAACCTTCAAAAGAGCTTTATTAGGCAAAGTGTGTGAAATGAGTTTGAAAGAGAAGGAAAATTTGCTTTTCTGAAGATATATTTATGGACCACTATTGAAGGTCACTAGTTCTAGTGATTTTAAAAGCAGCCAATATGCCATCACAGCAAAGTAGGGTTCTGCCTTACATCATCCAGCTGTAGGTCGTGAAGCTGGAAGTTTAGATCCCCAACAGGAATTTCACAGACAGCAATACTGAAGCAGGTTGCAAGAAACTCACTATTCATCTGACAGTGTGTTTCTGCAAGTGGGCAATGTACCAAGAGGAAAATGAGAAAGTGTCCCTAAAAGAAGGAAATCAGTTTACACGTCGAGAGCCTCATCTGAGCATATTATGAAAAAAGGGCTACTATACTGAAACTAATTTCAGCCTTCACCTTGTGGAAAAATTAAAAATAATTAAAAAAAAAAAAGGAAAAAAACCCCACCTAAAAGCATATTACCGTGTGTGAACTGCAGTTCGCTTTAGGCTGCTGTGGACAGCCATCATTTAAAGAAACTGCAGGAATATGCAGAAACAGCCAATGTGGATAAGATTTTCTCTTATGGAAGACAACCAACATCACATGTACAAAAGTGTCTGTTTCTTGTTTTAAATGTCTGGAGACCACTGGGTGTTGCTACGAATAATGCAGGTCTCTGTAGCTAAATATGCATTAAATATTTTATATGTGTTCCTCAAAAATCTCATGCAAGGATTTTAATGAGGGAGGAAATAAATAATTTTAAAGAAGTTAGTTTTTCTCCTATGCTGAAAGTTAATTCCTATAATTACTTCAGAAATAATACAAAATATTACAGTCTCAGTCAGGATATTTGATAAGTAGAAATGAAGGTGTTGTATTAGATCATTCATTATACTTATTTGTATTTACATTCACATTTAACATTTTATTGTACTCTTCTCTATATTGCTGTACTTCGGTATGTGGCAGGACAAAATGACTTTTGCTATGTCGCTTAGAAACTGGATTTCTTTTGTCCAAGGTATTAAGTAAGATTTAATTACCAACACCTTACTGATTCACCAGAAAGCTTCTCTTACTTTTGGAAATAAGACATAAGCTTCTGCATCTCTCAAGAATTTTGAAAATATTACTCTTTCTAAATATATTACCTTCAATTTCAGGACAAGAGCTATAGCAAGACTTATTTGCTTTAGGAATGATATTCATCATTTAAGGAAATACTTTTATTTGCTTTCTGGCATGTAAGAAATTGAGGCAAACCAAGCCACATCTTATATTGTGGTCACACATTATATCAAAGGCATGACCAAAAGCAACAAAACTTACATCTTTTACCATCTTCTCCTTAAATCCTTGCTTTCTTCTACTCTCTGAGTAGCTCTTTGACTTGAGCTAGTAATTATAAAATATTTGTAATGTGTACTTGGCCTTCCTCTCAAATTGTAATTATGTCCATTTTATTACTTAATAAAAACCTTGAATTACTAAATATTCACAGTTTAATTTACTTTGTCTCCAACTGTCAAAGTAGAATTTGCTACATGATAAAACTAGTCATTCCGACCTTGAAAAAGTCTGTTTCACTTCAAAGAGTGATCTATTTCCCACAATTATTTTCACTTTAATTTCAGCTAGGTTATGAAAAGGAAAAATAAAATGAAAAATTGTACAACCAGCTAAAGTCTAGACAGTGACGTTAAAAGGACTATATTAGGAAATATTTAATAATACTTATTTGCTGTCAGCAGGCAACCCATGCTTTGATGGAGGGAAAGGAAACATTTCTTTGTAGAAATTATATTTATAAATATTCATGAATTTATGTTAGGGTATGACTGTTAAGTCTGTATAACTTAGTGTATGATGCAGTTCTGCTTGTTTGTGGATCAGAACACTCATTCTGTCTGTCACATTTATTGTCTTGTACTTCTCTTTATATTCCTATTTTGAAATATCCATTTATGAGGGTTATGAGTGCAAATGATATACTATTGCACAGTAATAGTTCTTCAAATTGTAGAGGGTACTTATCATCAGCATGGTGGTGATTTGGTGATTTAGAAATTGCTTTGCTGTATATTCTCTAAGCCAAGGCACTGAATTTTATAGGAGAAGAATCACTCACACCGGTATCTTAGCACTAGATACAAGCCATGAAAAGGTGTGGAAGGAAGTATATTCCCTGTGCACACTCTTATGTGACAAGAGGACAAAATATACAACATATGTAGTGCTCAGCTGAAACTTACACTCTTATAAGCACTGCGTAACAGTCTCAGAGAAAGGGAAAAGGGGGAGATTTGCCGCAGAAAGCAAAAGTTCAAAGAATTCAACATACAACTTAAAGGCAAATTTCATCAAACAATGGGCAAAAAAACTGACAACAAAGATATTAGGAGATTTTCTGTCATAAAAATCTCTGTCCAAGAAATCCTAGACTGGGATCATTATGCAATTTAAAATCACGAAACAGCCATTGAATGTCCAACAGCCAAACATTACTAATGTTAGAATTAATAGTGATTAATTCTGTGAAATATGACAGCAGAACCTGAAAGCAAATAAGCAAATTAACTAAACTGAAGAGCCTTTCTTAAGAGGAATCCTCTGTTCAGAAATACTGCTAAGACTTACCAAACCCTTTCACAAAACCAAGAAGACCTAGGGTTTATATTGCAGCTAGACAAACATCACAGTGGTGTTCTTCTTCTGATGCTTTCACTGCCAATGAGCTACCAGTTATTCAAGCCTACATGAAACATCATGCAAATCCCAGCAAACCATAACTACTGCCTTCAACAGGACACCTCTGAAGCAAATCTGAGCTACTGCCTGTTAGGTTCAGATGTTTAGATTGCATGAGTAATCATGCAAGTCCCTCTGTGGGAAGGGTTTTGCTCCATGCAAAAATTAGTGTCTTAGTCTACGTTCCTTTCAATGAACAAGAGGAATGAATAATGAAATTTTTAGTTAGGAAGATCATATTGAGGTCTTGGTGTCATGTTGAAGAAGTATATTAAAAACATTTGGAGAAGTATATCAAAAGTGTTGGGAAATCTATTCCCTAAAGAGTCTGGCTATTCTGGGCTTTTTTAAGAAGTACTGAAAGATTAAATGGCCTTGAAAAATGAAATTCAAAGTATAAAGAACAAAACACTAAGAAAGGCAAAAAGATTTAGGACTGAATACAGATCCATTATTCTCTAAAATATACTTCATACTTTAAACAACTGGACTGATCATCATTTTGCTCATTATGCTTCTTTCAAATGGTAGAGAGTCTCTTTCAAAGTGGAGATGGAGAGAAAAAGGACTCGATTGCTTCACACTGCCTCAGTTAACCCTGTAGGTCAGGTAAAGTTGGGAAGCCAACAAGAAACAAAGAAGACTTCCACAGACCTTTTTCCCAAATGTAAGTTAAATCTTTCTGTAACAAGTAAATTAAGTATCTCCTATTTTTTTTTCCAGGTGATTCCTATTTCAAGCCCATTGCTGTAAATTGCTGCTAATTCTAAAAATGACTCTGCATCTTATAAATATTTTTCAGTAAGAAAATGGTAGGACCTACCTGTGTTTTGTGTGAGCTTGCATGGCTTTTGGAATGAAGAGTGACAGTGATTTCTGCATCTACTTCAGAAATTTATGTCTGAATTTATTCCCTCCCTATATTGCATTTTAATTTATAAATTGTTGCATCTGTACTTATGAGACAGTTACGAGTATAATTCCCACAAATTACCATTTTTATCAATAGAAGGGTCAGAGAAAGAGTATTGATATAGTAAGCTCTATCAGAGGCAATGAAATAGGTCCCAATTCCCCCTAAATTTGGCAAGATTTTATAGGGGTTCACATAACTGCCAGTAGCATTGCTCCCTTCACAGTAAGCACTGCAGATCATACAAATAATACAGCAGCGAATAAAGCACTGAACAGTACTACCCGTTACGCACCTGCTCCATGGAGATATTTTTATAAATGACCGTCTGATTCCACTCAGGATTCAAGCTTTTCTGTATGTACTTAGTTCTCCTCTTGTACTCAGCACTGAATTTGAACAAAGGAAGGACACATTAATTAGCAATCTTTTGTTTCTCTCAGTTCTATTGCAAAAAAAAAAAAAGAAAAAAAAAAAAGAAACAAAACACCCCAAACCAAAACCACCTGCAAATCAAAAACCAGAAAAAGAACTGCATCTCCCATTTCTGCAACAACTCAGTGGTACAAGAGGACAATGACAGCCTTCGGGTGTTTTTCTTTAGTACGCTTTCCTGACATGATCTTTTAAAACGTCTTCTTCTGACTCTTCAGCAGCTACTCTCCCTACAACTGTTTCATCATGAAGCATCAGGCAGCACATGCACATAGGCTTTGTTCTCTCATTGTAGATGCTGGGCTCTGATTACAAATTGAAGTGATAATGCATTGATTTCTTTTCCAAGACCATCCTTCTATTAGCGCTTTGAAGTAGCATAAATCCATGATATATATAGGTTGCAGTCTCTAATTACAGGAGTCCCATCTCACAAAAACATTTAATGAATGCTATGGGGTAACTAATATCCCGTTAATGACAGAAACACTAATTTCTTATTGATCCTGTTCTCTGCCTATACCTCTAACTGTACTGGAAACAGACACAAAAGTGCATCAAGCTTGCTTGTGATTGTTTTTATCAATAGCCTAGAATAAAAAGTTTGCCTGCATAATGTTTTTAAAAAGAATCAGAAGTGCTTTCATTGTACTTTGCATTTCCTGAGTATGGAGAAAGCAATACAGTAACCCTTAACAGAATATGGATGGATTCATCTAGCTCTGTGAGCTGTGATGTCAGATTTGCTTCCATTCCAATTTTAATTTAATATAAATTTTAATGGACCTCTCAAAAAAGAGCTGGGTAGGAGAGAAGCTTTGAATACTTTGATAACCCAACAAAATAAAAGATAAAAAGAACTTCTTTTTACCAGTCTGGAATTCAGCTGCCCTTTGTCTTCTGTTCAAACCTCCCATACATTAAAGAACTTATGTGCTATATCTATTACTAAACTAAATGTGGCCGGGACTGTTTTCCAGCACTAAAGCCAAATGGCACAGAATGACCTGTATCTGCCCTATTAAACACTGTTATGGTTCCCCTACATTAATTTTCGGTAGTGTGCTGTTCTGTTTCTCACCTCTGACTTTCGATTGAACTGTCTTTTGGGTCATAGAATCATAGAAACATAGAAGGCTGGAAGGGACCTTTAAAGATCATCTAGTCCAACCTACCTGCAGTGAAGGTTGCAACTAGATCAGGTGCTCAGTGCCCCATCCAAACTGACCTTGAATGTTTCCAGGGATGGGTCATCTACCATCTCTCTGGGCAACCTGTGCCAGTGTTTCACCATCTTCATTGGAAAGAATTTCTTATATCTAGTCTAAATCTCCCTTCTTTTAGTTTAAAAAACATGATCCCTTGTCCTTTCACAAGAGACCCTGCTAGAAAGATTGTCCCTATCTTTCTTATAAGCCTCCTTTAAGTACTGAAAGGCTGCAGTAAGGTCTCCCCAGAGCCTTCTCTTCATGCTCTCAGAGCTAATGAACTAGATTCCTTTCATATGAGATTAACTCCGAAGATGCACTCCAGGGACTCATTTAATTAGCTAGTCACTAATGGTGTACCAAGCATGGTACCAGCTTGGGACAAGTCTATATTAAGGTTATGTAAAAGATGCATGTGTTTTACTGCATGTCAATGACTGCATGACTGCATGTCAATGTTGGGTCTTCAGCACCAGCAGTTTCACTATACAAACTCAATTCTACTGTGCAGTGTTCCCCTCTAATTATCCTGGAGTGTCTAGTGGCCTTATTATCCAAAAGTGAGTGGCCATATCCAAGCTGCCTACTAGGCGGATATCTTTTAAAGAAAGGGATTTGCAATTACTTTTGCTTTTTCTTTTCGCTCTAGTCATTCTATGCAGTTCCATTTCTTTTCTTGCAAAACATGCTATCCACGTTCTTCTAATCCATTGAAAAATGTGAAGGGCATTGGGACCTGTGAAACAAGGTATCTGTCCACCTCTGCTTTTGAGAAGAAAGCAGTAGCTCTCCACAGTTCTGTCAGGCATAGCACACAATGGTGTATTTTTGAAAAATAAAGGAGATTTCTTTTTTATTGTACGTCAGTAAGAAAAGGCTATATTAAAACCTAGGGGGACCAGGAGCATATGAAAAAGAAACTCACATGAAGTTATTTCATTGCATATCTTGGAAGGAAAGCTGAAATACAAAATCTGAACCCTTTTGGAAACTAGATTTTGATGACAAATCCTATTCAGTAATGCACTTAAATTTTTAAGTACCTCAGTAGCCTTCTTTTCCCACTCTCCAATCTCAGAAAAGCAATCCCATCACTCAAAAGTATTAATGAAATTTGACAGACCCATATGGAGACATGGAACAGAGGCAAGTGACAGCTGGGCTGGCAGCGTCTCTCTCTCAGGGCTCACAGTATTCCTCAAATGAATGCCTATTCTGATCAACTATCAATGAAATATTAACATATCCAAACTCCTCCTACACCCACTTACTTCTGACCTTCACTAAGTCAGGATAGCATTACACAGCTTGGGGATGCTACATCATATAGATGTCATATGAGCTACTGGTTTTAAGGAACTGATATACTTTATCTTTTTGAAGAAAATAGGAAAAGGCCCTTTGTACACTCAATCAAGAAAATAACACCAAGACCTTTCCTTGCATGGATTTCCTTTTGCAATATTACAACTTAGTCACCTTTTCAAAGGTGATTTGTGATACGTCACAGAAATACGTGAGAAGGTGATTCATGCAGTGTTGAATTTCAGAACTGGCAGCGTCATAAGGTAAATGTGTTCTTAACATGGTAACTGGAGTATTTCCAGTGAAGTTCATAGAGTATCTGGATCTAAACCAGCAAGGGTGGCAGTAGCCCACATTCATGTAACCTGTGGTCTGGACCTGTTGCAAAGGGAAGCAGGAGACCTTGACCACTTCTAAGGAGGTGCAGACCAGGCTAAGCTGGATGACAGCTGAAGGTATTCTAGACCTCTGAAGGAAAGGATCTGGCACATACATTAACTTCATACCACTGATGCACCTTACCCGCAACAACTGTGATCAACAGAGGGAGATGCTTTCATAAAGAGCATTCATTAAACCAGTCTATACCTAGTATGAAACAATTTAGACTTGAAATTCAGAGAGTGTGCTGTGTGAAAAGCCACAAACTGCATTACTGTTTTCTCAATAATTTCTCTGTGCTTCCTTAATTATAGTTTATTAATACATCATACAACTGAAATTACAATGCGAAAAGTGTAACACATATATGGCATTTATATGGCATTTAAACACAGTAATTAAATAATGTTATTAATGAAGAAACAGACATTGTAGTGAAGATCTGTCCATTGAAAGTCATTTGTTGACTTGTTTGGTCAGGTTTCTACTTTAAAGCAAATTTAGAATTTGGGCTGAATTATTTTTCTTATGTACTTAGCCTGGGTTGATATTAGCATATCTTAAGAATGAAGTTTTGCCTTGTGTTTCCACCTCCAGGACAAACAAAGCACTACTAATTTCAATAACTAAAAATTCAATTTTGTTTACCACAAATAACCATTTATGTGGTCAAGCAGCTTTAAAACCAGCTGGGCAATTATCTAGAATTATGCCTGGCTTTAATGTCTATACACTGGGCAAAGTACAGAGGAAAAGATATTCCATTTCATTTCCAAACAGTGCCTGTTTCTCTTGACAGTAACACCATTCAAAATATTGAAATAAGTTAATTATTTTGCAACTTTCAATGAGTGAGAATGAATTTTTTGGTATCTGAACTAAATTTTTTCAGACTTCAAAGAAATTTTTCTTGTCATCAGAGTTTGGTCCTAGAATATTACTGCTTCAAGGAACATGAATTACTTGTTTCCAGTTCCTTTTGACCTGGAGATGGGATTCATTAGAGAATGAACAGCAAAACCATGCTGCAACTGTGTACCAACAAAACTCAAGAGAAATCTATAGCTCAATGCCCAAGATTACCATATCACACATGCAAAAAAAAAAAAAAAAGCAAGCATAAATTGGATTTACCTCGCATTTTGGACAACCATGACTTGTCTGCATACCCAGCATTTACAAAGTTGGGAACACAGGGGAAGAAATGTAAGAGAAAATGAGAACAGATGAAAGAAAACATGTGAGTAATAGGTAGTTTCTAGTACCAGAATCAAAGGAAATAGAAGCATTAGGAAGAAAGAAGTCTAGCATGGACAGAAGTACAGATAAAAGATATCCAGTAGTAATTCAAGTTTCTGCTTTCAGAAACAAGTTTGACACTTTTGAGAAGCTTTTTATTTTTATTATTCCCTAAAGCCCCAAGTTACATGTAAAACTACAACATTGCCATGTTTTAAAATAATGAACCCAAGCAAAATTAAAATCCAAATTCTTCATAAGTTGTCAGCAAGTTTAAACCTGTACTAAGATCTGCCTTAGACCTCTGCAGGGCGAGTGTATCTCTAGTTCAAAGTCATATTTCTACATCAGTGAATGTACCTGCAAAATTCCCAGTAAGACTGATTGGACAAGTATTTCACAAGACTCTTGGGTGCATGAAAAACCCTTCAAGATTTACGACCAGTTCCCATTATATTCAGTAATAGTTTTGGGCCCAGTGCCACTGAACAATGTTGAACGCTGTGTAGCTGGAATTAGCAAGCTACAAAAGAATACACATGCCTTTAGTTGTACCATTCACGCCTTTTTAGCTGTGCTTGCCCGTGTGCCAAACGCTGAACTGTGACCTGACCATTCACTTTCCTGTTACTCTGAATAGAACAGAAATACAGATTTTTAGTTGAATGGTCCCAGCCTAAGAGTCTTTTAGGATGAGTGTGATTATGCAAGCAGAGAAGTTTGCAGGAATTTGTCTTTGCAATCTAAGGTCTGATTCATCAGCTTAATTTTAGATATATCTATTGTGTCACTGAAGTCAGCAGGATTATTATAACCATGTATACTTCTGTGTATTGTGACATTCTGCAACTCAAGGGCCCAAAAAAAAAAAAAGAGATAAATTACTGCTGATACAGAGATATATCCTTTAAAGGAAACACTAATGAGGTATTTACAATTACAGAGTCTAAAGAAGCAATGGTCTGTGAAAAAGTGATTAGTGATTTCTGTAGTCATTAGATACAGAATTACCAGAATTTCTAAACACACATCTTAGCTCCTTAAAACAAAAAATCATAAAATACCACATGGAATTAATGCTTTCTGTCTAGTATTTCTCATCTTTGATAAACCTTAAATTTGTCTCAGATACTGTAATTCTGCATGCTTGCAAATCTGTCCCAAATTCAGAATGTCTTGAACTGAAGCAACTGTTCCATGATAACATTAACATGTACCTTTCTATATTACAGAAAGTATTAATATATTTAGTACATTTTCAGTAAAGTCTGTTGTTCATTTAATATGCATTTTTGCATGTTTTAGAATTTTTAAATGGAAATATAGAAAAAAAAAAGAAAAATCTACAGGAATGATCATGAAGTCCCTGAGGTTATTAGCAAAGTACGCACATTTCCTTGGGAATATGATCTGTCTTTCTATTAAAAATCCATTATTCCTCCTGGTGTTGTACCTGGATTTTCTACAGCAATAACTCCCAGGTCTATTGATTAGTGATGAGTAACAAACCCAAAGGAAAAGAAAGTTCAGTTTAAATTTTTTCCTACACTTACCCTCTCCCTGGAAGAAGATAGACTTTAACAAAGGGGTCTGAATAGCCATTGTTGTCTCTGGGAGCAAGGTTTCTTGCCTGAAGGATGTGTATGATAAGGTTGCCAAGGTGTTTGTCATAGTTGATTTGAAGCTAGAGAATGCATTAAAAGACAGTAAGAGTATTTGTTATTTTTACTTCCTACATGGTTCAATACATTTCCTAAATCCTTTGAATGAGTTTTAGACCTTTCCTTTTATTGGAAACAAGCACATTTTTGAACTTTTTGTCTCCGTCTCCCGACTACAGTGAGATGAGAGATGATTATGACGGATCTTGAAACAAATTTTGCTTTCAAAGTCTGCCAATATTGGTTATAAGCAATCAAAACCCAAACCAAAACAAAAAACAACAACAAAAAACAAAACACCCCCCCCCAAAAAAAAAAACCCCAAACAGATGAAATTTGAACCATTGATATTAGTCTGAGCAACAGCCGTCTTACTGAGTAGGAATTACACAAATTCTGAGTACTTGGAGCCTCAGCCCGAGAAGGAAGTTATAATACTATGGAAAGACCCTTAGTACTAGTATAGGAGAGAGGGATTAATTAAGGGAAAAAAAAGGACAGAAGCCCATAGGAAGTCAGGCTTCATTTATTCCGCTGCTCCCAGCTCACTGTTTTAAAAAGTCCCTTTACATAAGGAGACAGCCACAAACTTGGCCTTGCATGGAAATAAAGACACTGCACTATGAGATAACCCGCAGCAGTCCTGGCTGAAAGGTAAAGAGTCTGGGATTTTCTGAAGTAAATCACAGTAAGTGCCCAAATATTAAAGATGAGAATGAATTTCAGTACATTTTTAGCCCCTTCATAAACAGTAGCACTTTCCTTCCTTCTGTTCATATTTCACAAGCCAACATTAAAGACAGAGGCAAAAATCAAACCCTGACTTTCATTCGTGACATTTTAAGGGGTTGGAGCTGAATAAGAAATCAGTTGATGGAGACTGTTTTGTACAAATTTATTCATCAGAAAAATGCAGCCAGTAGCAACAATTTACACAGAAAAAATACCATATTTACCTGAATTTCTCCAGTGATCGGATGAGAAGCAGACTTCGTAGCTTCCGTGGGCTGCCAGATTAAAATACATAAATAAACACATAGGCACACACTCACAAAGATACACATACACATATTGATAACAATAGATTGTCACAGTTAACTGTTTTTAAAAGTGCTGTTCATAGTGCTGTATTGCCAAGTATTTTTAAAAATGTTTGTCCCCAATCCATATACTCAAAACTAATAGCTATGATATTTCAACAGCACTTAAATTCCAGCCCAGCCACTTTGATCAGCCTTTGTCCAAGTACAGGATCTGCCAACGCCAAAGACTTCATAGTCTGAGCAGACCGGTCACTCAGGGAGGCATGGGGAGAAAAAGATATATAGAATTAACCCTGTCTAACAAAAGCAAATGCTGCACAGAGAAACCAAACACAGGGTCAAGTACAACACAGCCATATTTCTACTGAAAGGCAAAGGTTACACTAATTTAAATTGAGTTCAGATTAAAGTGGATAGAAAGAGTGGAAGGAATGGTACTAAAACTGAGGGATGAGTTTAAGTGGATTTCACAGTTGCAAGCCACGTCATATAATTTTTTTAAAAATTTTATTCTGTGTTTTCTGATAACTGATTCAACTATACCACTCCATTTTCAAATTCCTCCACAAACTTTCCATGACACGAAATTTAAATTTTCTGTCCTCCCCTTTACAATGCCGTATAATTGTGCTTGTTCTCTGTTTTCTGCCGCTGAGGTTCTCTAGGTTGCTAAGAAAAGCTATAAAATTCTTGGTGTCTTCCTTTTTCCACATTTTCTTCCTTCCTGTTTGTTAGTAGTTGGAAAATAATATCACCCCTTGCTTCAAATCCTGGGCTCTCAAAACCATACTTTTTGTTAAATGTTGGCACCCTTGAGCCACCCTGGATCTACCTCTAATCTGCAAGCCATCAGTCAAGCAAGAAAGCTCTCTCTGGTTCAGTAGCAGGATTTGAATAATTTTGCATTCTCTCTGCATCTGCTTCCTTGGTTGATGCATCAGAAAACAAAGAATGCAAACAAGGACAAACTTACTGTTCTCTGAAGACTGATCTGGAAGTCATCTTTTCTTATTTTCCAGATGTGAAGAGCAGCCTGACATATTATTCTGTGTAATTAGATTTTCTTTCACTTTTTGAGAAGAGTAAAAACGATCTGCCTCTTTTGTGCTGCCTTACGCTCCAAAAAAACCCTTCAAGGTTTTCTCAGGATGTTGGACAGGAATTGTTTTAAATTAGAGCCAATGCAGAGCCTGTGTCTCTTGGACCGGAGCATGAAGCTAAGGTAGTGCACTACCCTTCTGTAGACCAGAACTAACCAGAAAAATCCCAGCCAAACGCCAGTGCAACAAAAACATGGGAGAAAACCATCCCAAACCTGCCTGTTAAATAGTTATATTCACTGTCTTCTGTTGACTTATTTTTGTTTGTTTTACGTGCTTTACCTCGCCTTCTAGATGTGTTTGTAATGAGCACAAGCTTTTTCAGAAAAAAAAAAAAAGATGTTGATTTTTCTGGAAGTGCACGTGTCTCAAAAACAATTCCCACAGAAAATTTTTAGATCAGCTTTTCTTAGTGTCTTACTAAGCTTTTAAAGAAGTGTAATCCCTCTAACAGCTAAAATAGGTCATCAATAGTTTATAAAATGTTCTGATCTTAAATGATATTTTAAAACTATAGCATGCTATCACTATCACACTACTCCTAAAACTTGTTTGGTCCTTGAAAGAATATTCAAAGGGAGAATTTCACTCCTTTTGCCAAAGGCAGAGACCTACCTGAGCATCATGCAAACTTTTAAAGTAGGGCTTAAATTGGTTACATTTATCATACTTCACTTCTAAAATGGATTTTATTATAAGTTTAATAGTTTTGACCTCAGTCTGTGCTAGCACTGACAATGCTACAGAATAACCTGGAGTTAGCACGCTGCAGCTACAAAATCACTATCGGATAGTCTAAATGCTCAGAAGTTCGACTTGCAGAAATAATGAGTTTGTTCACTCCAAATATCATGTAATACAGAATATATTAGTACAGATACTGTGGAAGGAGTTCAGAGAAACAGAACGCTCGTGCTTAACTTCTGTGTGGTCTTCCAAAGGTGGTTAAAGTAAGTTCCCTTTAGCTGGGCAGTTACTTGGCTTTCATCTTCTCATATGTAAAAATAAATGTACATTTTTATGTTTCTGTATCATTGTTAATTCTCTGCATTCATTTACAAGGCTGTGATTCAGCATATGAAATATTTGGGTTTTTTTTCTGAAGTCAGTTGATATAAAACTGACCAGGAAGAACTACCCAAATATTTCAAAGACATTTGAATAATTTAGGCTGAAAGAGACCTCTCAAGGTCACCTGGTCTAACCTCTATCTCAGAGCTGGACCAACTTTGAAGTTGGATGTGGATTGAAATGTAGAGATGCAAATAAGTATGTTTCTGTATCAGGGCCGCAGTGAGGATTAATTCGAAAAGAAGAAAAAGTATTTCTTTGCTGACTTTTCTAGGAGTTAAAGGATCTGAGGATTTAGAAAAACAACCCATTTTTCAAGACACAAAGACAATTAAGCGTTTCTATAGGGCATTTATATCCTGGCTGTAATCTGCAGAGTAGAATGATCATACATTTACATTACAAAAGAAACAGGTCCGTACAGAATATAGTCAGCTCAAGGCTCCTAAAGGTGAAACCTCTCCTGTGATAGCTGATCTCATTTCATTCTAATTTCTTTGGATACTCCCTGCACGCACTCACACACCGTGTGAAAGAGCCGGTGCTTTGTAATGCCATCACACCTGCTGGAGAAGGTTGTCATTACCATGATGTGGAACCTGTTAGTGCCAGTCTCTAATGCTATGCACTATCCCTCTCCACAGCAATAGGACAAAGCATTAAATATGAGAGGATTGGCACTGCAGAACATCAAAGAGATTCCTACACCACCTCTGGAATGCATATTCTATACAAAAAGCTTAAAACAAAATTAAAAAAAAATGCTAGCTAAAAATAAGAACAGTCACAAAAACAAGGTCTAGGCGGTTTAGATATTTAGTCTGTCATGATACTTTGGCAAGGCTGCAGCCTGCCTAGAAAAGCTGTCAGCCCAAGGCAAAGAGCAGTTCCAGAAAGGATAAGCAGTAGCTTTCTCTTCTAACAGAGCTCAACACCATTATAAACTTGGCCTGCGGACAATGAACAGAAGCTATACAAGTCAACATGAGCTATGGTTGTTATGAAAGAAATGCCTCTCAACATGATTTTCAGAAATAAGCAAAGGATGTTTAAAATATTTACCTGATTGGTTTTGACTTTTGCATCCCCTAGATAAAGGCATAAGTCTTAATATTTTTTTTTGTATCATCTTTATAAGCCTCCAGCTGAATTTTCATGAAAGATTACTAAATCCTCTGTGAAGCAGGAAATGAATCTAACTAGCAGTTATGAATCTAACTTTAGGTGACCTGCTACAGTGCCAAAGCTGGGAACCCAGTCTTCTCATGTGGACGGTGAGAGGCACCTCTCCAGGACCCACTGCACATAAAGGATTCAGGGATCTCCATACACTACACAGTGAATTTAGGAGTGTGATTTATCTAACCGAATGATAGGGGTCAGTGTAGACAGTGACATCTGCACTGAGAGCCCTGTCCTCCTTTCCATGCAGTGCATGCAGGTTTCATCCAGTCTCACGGATTGTACCTCAGAAGTGCCTTATCCTCTCTGGTAAACATAAAGCACGTGGCAAACCAGTCCATATGTAGATACATACAGTATCCAGAGTCAGGTGCAATGAAACCAGCTATTCCCCTGGTGATTAGACAATTCTGACAGACCCCTGAAGTCAGGTGCAGTAAATCTGGACATGGATTTAAACGGTGCATCACAGACCTGAACTGGTTCATAAGACATCCATGGGAATTGTGGCAGGACACAATTACTACCCAAATCAAACTGAGAAATAAATATATTTGCAGTTTTTGCCGAATTGCTTCAGATTCCATTGAAGGAGATTGTCGTGTTTCCTCTCTCGTGAAGGCTATGTAAGCTTACCAAAGAGCCATCTGAAACGAGCAGGCACCATTTGCTGGTTTTGGTTTGTACAGCACCTAACACACTTCTAGTTCAAATCACAGTCGCAGCTTCCACAGCACAAAATGCAAACATAACAAGAACGCGGTAGGAACCTGATGGTCCCAAGAAGGAATAAAGATGCAGAGAAATAAATACTCAGAAAGCACTTGTGAAGGTTTGCTTCCAATAGTCAGACAGTGAGAAGCTGGGGATTCAGGATAGCAATCAACTTCATCTTACAAATTGCTTAAGCAAATGCAGTCTCAGGATTGATTTTTACTTCAGGTGGTAACTTTTTTTGACACAAAATGCAAAAATGTGACAGATTATTTTATGATCTAGTTTTCAGTTTCAACTGTGAAGAAATGCTGCTAAATGTCCACTCTGTCCTTTCCAGGTGTGCAGGTAGGTGCACAAGGGGAAAGAAGTTCGGCTGAGAAATGGACAGGATGTGACAAAGAAAATGAGAAATTATGCTTAACAAGTTTGCAGGAATTAGCTAATGACAAAACACATTTGGATAATAAATTTATTTTTCATTCTTTCCCTGGCTTTCAGAAAAATGCTTGATATTGCTGACTATTCACAGCTTGTAATACTTCAAACAGTAGCTTAGTACAGAGAGGGGAATTATGGTTTCAGCATTATCAGCTTCTGTGGAACTAGTACCTCACCATCATGAGGGATGCACTTCAAAAGTAACAGCAATGAAGAAAGAAAAGGGCAATTATTTTCTTTAAAACTAATAACATTGTTTGAGAAATCTGTTTTCAGAGAGGGCCTGATCTTTCATGACCTTGGATAAATCACATAATCCCGTTTCCTTGTGTCCAAATTCTATATCTTAACAGCAGTATTCCTCATTGTCACGGAAATTAATTCATCAATATGTGCTGTGATTTCTTGCTACATTAAAGAAGATAAATAGGCAGTTTCTTCTTGTCATCAAAATGTTATTGCCACATAACTGAGAAGTTTCTTACCTTGCTGCTGTGCCGCTTTTTGCTCACTGAGGGAGAACCAGGCTGACCAGGGCTGGGGACAGAGCTGGAGGTGGCAGAAGTAGTTCCAGAGTGAACATGAGATCCCTTTTCCACTCCTGAAGAAGCAACCAGGGGCGACTGCTGTAGAGAAACCTTCTGGAGCTCTGCAGCCAGCTGCTTGGGATCGACCCCTGGGGACTTCGCTTTATCTACTGGATTAAAGTAAGAGAGCTTTGTACTGGTAATCGCTAGCACATTCAGATCCATCTTGCCATGATACAGGGACAGGATAATGATCTTTACAATTTTTCAGGTCACCTGCTCTTATACTTTGAACATGCACCTCACAAAAAATAGTAATCTCCCCCATAACATCAACATCCCAATCTTTCTTGTTAACACTGTCGAGTGTTACTCATCTCACAAGCTTTCAGAGAAGATTATTCTCGAGCTGAAGAAGAATAGATCTTGTTGGTCATACCGAATACCACTGGAGCAAATTACAGTTTTAAAGACTGGCCTTTGCTAACGTGCACTGTTTTGGAACTGTTCCAGTTTCACCAAGTGTCTGAACTTTGTTGTAAAAAGCTTTAATCTCAACTTTTTTTTTTTTTTTTAATCCACTGGACATTCAATAAAACTGAATTCAAAAATAAAGAGAAAAGGAGCTCAAAAATTTAGCACCTCAAATTAATCAAAGGAGGATAAAAGGCAAACAAATTAAGAGCAAAGCCCTTATTCATCTTTCCTTATTACACACACCTATGTGAGGCATCTGTGGTAGGAGTCTGACTGCCTGCCCTGCTGCCCAAGAATGAGCAGGGAGAATTTATGCTTTGTAGATGCAATCTCCACGTAACAGAGAAATGAGGTCAAGTAAGTTTCATATATGCCTTAAAGTGCGTAGAGTTAAAAGGATACTAGGCTCAGCTTGCTTCCCTGGTTTTCAGAAGTATGAGAGGTTTAAGGCAATACATTATCCTTATCCTGCCTGCTAGCCTGTATTTGTTTTTTCTTTCTACAGGGAATGGAGATTGTTCCTTTCCGAAGCACAAACAGTCTGCAAAACCTCAGAGGTGATAGCAGGAAAGACACAGCTTGGCAGCCAGAAGGGACTCTACAGAGTTGTTCTAACTCAGAAACCACTAGAAGATTGCTAGACTAGAAGAAAGCATGCCTGCAAGAATGGGGGAATTTTTTCTCCTTTAATTAAAAACAATGTTTATTCTAGCTTCTACCATTTCACCCCCAATTTCAATGTCTATGGATGCCGTTGGTGTTTTTGATCTGCTCACTAAGAAACATAATTGTGAGTAGCTCTGCCTCAAAACTCTGGCGGACTCAGTGTTCACTTTCAATTAGTACTGATGCATTTTTGACAAAAGGTAGCTTGATGGTAAGTATACTAACAGATGGCAAGAGTTACATGGTCAGAAAACGGAGGTTTTAATTCAGGTAACTTGTATACTAATTGATAAAAGAATGGCCACAAAACCACAGAACTCAGAATGGACCCAGGCGATGCTGAGTGAAACACTCTTTTAATCTACACTGAGCTTGGTGAAGGGCTGCATTACTGGTAAGATTGTGGATGTTGATTCCAAGTTAGATTAGATATGACTAAAACAATGACTGGAGTCTGCAGTCATGGTACTGATTGATCAGAAGGGAATCCTCCCCCAAAGCAGTGCCATGTTAGAAGTCGCATAGCAAACCTTCATGTAGTGTACTTCTCATTGCATCCCTGTATCCTAGTAAAGACTATTTTCATCACCAGTAACAGACCACAAACCCTGTATTAAGCTAACATAGGCCTTAGGACTTGTTGTGTGTTATTGGAACTTGCTCCAATTTTCTAGGAGCTTTGTTTTAGCTTGTCTGGCTGTGGCAGCAACCATCTAATGACCAGATGGCTATGACCTTACTTGGAGTCACATTTCGCCTTGTACAATTTTACGGTATAATGCCCATGCTTAAGAATTTTGAAATAGAAAGGCACAACAGTAATTTCACTGTATAGACTGACGTATTTCTGACTCCAGATTAATAATGCAGCTTATAGGAGCACAGGCCTGGGGTGACAGCAGAGTGCTGCGAGGTTTGGGCACAGACGATAGCTGAGGCCCCAGGGATACCAGCAACTTGCTTCTATCAGTACCTGCTATCAGTACTGCTGCAAACTCAGGAGCTGGGCAAAATAAATTTTTGGGACAACAGAAGGAACAAAGCACAAGAATATATCACAGGTAAAGTCTACAATGTCCAGTCAAGTCGTACGCAATGCAGAGCTGCTGACCGGTGAGGAAAGAGCAAGGCGTGCTAGAAAACACAGAAAAGGCCCCCAGCAGATCTTGAAGTGAAGAGGAAGGAATCAGCCACATCACCCACCTCCTGGCAAGGAGGAGTCAAAAACTCACCACAAACATCACACTCTCCCAGCAAATTCCTCAGGACACTGTCGACGTGCTGCAATGCTCTCAGAATGAAAGCTCTGCCCACAGGGCCCAGAGAAGCTGCTGAAGGGGGGGCATTATGCCACAGTTTTCTGTAGCATGTATAGATGAAGGGGTAACTAGTAGGAGAATTTCCCCGCATAAAAAACGTTAGCTGCCATATTATTACTGAGATTTCCTTTGCATTAATTAGTATAAACTGTCAGCATGGGTTGAACTGGGCTGATAATAATAATAACCAACAATAAATGCTTGGCTTCGTATAGGAGATGTCCATGGAAAGATTTGGGATGCAACCAGAGCTTACAATGTTAATATCCTAGCTCATATCACATCAGATTTTCAGCTGTTATCCTGTCCTACAATATCTAAGCAATGGTTTGTTGCTCACCTGCCTTTATTGGCTCATGGAGCTCCAGGTGCTGGGGATTCTCAGAGTCCGAGAGCATGTTCAGGTCCCTAAAGAAAGCAATGAGAAGCCTGAGACAAAAGAAACTCTTTCCTCATACCCTCATAATTGTATTAAGTAGATAAATGAATAGTGGTTCATGACATAAAGCAGCTCCCAAGCATGGCCCCTTCTTAGCTGATCCATGTTTGCAATGCCGTTGAAGAGCTGAGAAGAAAAGGTTCTTTTAAGGTGAAATCTTTAATGGATTGAATGCAGGTTTATAGATTTCTCATGATGCTTCAATGACTTTGATCTAAAGGATACAGATTTCAGTAAAAGTGAAGTTAGTGCTAAATTACCATCTTCTAATGCCAGTAAATTCAGTGAATTGTATGTGTACCAATAAGAGGAGATTGTGGTCTGACAATGGAGATATCATTGTTTAGAAAAGCATAATCACTGACATCTGCTTCAGGTTATCTTTCCTTATGACTTTAGAAAGAAAAAAAGTACAAACAGACCTCCCACACGCACAGTGAACTCTTGCTAATTCTTACAATGATACCTTGTGCTAACAAAGTTTCCACCTTAACAACTGTAAATTTAAAAAAAAAAAAGCCATGAAAAGCCAAAAAAAAATGGAAACAGAAAGATGGGGAAAAACTCACAGTCTTACACATATTTCTGCTTCCCCACTCTGTTGAATAATGCTCTGGACTTCTTCATAAGTTTTTCCAGTCAAGTGAATGCCATTCCATTCCAGCACCTGCATTCCTAAGAAGGCGAAACAGCATGAGGTCGGATTTTGACATTGGCATCAGACAGATTGCTTTGACAAGGTTTGACGTGACGTTCAGCGAATGCTGTTTAAATGGCACAACACACTAGCAAAGCCCTTTCCCTTCACACAGATTAGACAGTTGAATGTTATTGTCCCATCAGCTATAACTTACCTGTTGAAAGAAGTCAGGAGATTAATTCCTTTCTGATTCAAACTATACATGCACTCTCCACAATCAGGGTTGCATGATATAGAAAATTTTTGCAATATCAAAAAACATGCACACCTACAGACATGGCAAGAAACCAAAACATGTCATATATCAGAGATTTCCTGGCCAGCCGTGGTCTTGGAAGATAACTGTTCCCTACAGTGGCACATTGCTATTAAGAAGCTGAGCCTCAAATGTGACTAAATTTGTGAATGTGATTTGGTAATTCAAATATATTTTCTCTACGTGGTCACTTAATACAGCAAGATGAAGGCAATTGGAAAAACTGATTTTAAATGAGAAATGTACCTCCACATTTTAAACATCAGCCTGGAAATATCCAGGTTTAAATATTTCTTCCATATCCTTTCTTACGAAAAAGTGACAAAACAGCTGAACATAATTAATTGGGGAAGATAGGAACAGAGTATGATAAACAGGCTGAAAAATATTGTATACTGATCTAATCTGTTGTGTCTTCCAAGTGTTCCAGGACTGAGGCAGGAGACTCGGTATGGAGCAAGGTATCATTATAAGGAGGCTTTATGCTCAGTATTTGTGGAGTCAATCCCTCTATAAATCATGTGACGTGCTTTCTGATAAGATGATAAATATTTTGGTTACAGTAAAATGCTTAGAAAAAGAAAACTATAGATTCACATCTGGGAGTTACAACTTGGATTCTGAGAGCTGTGTTCATATTTTGAAGTAGTCATGAGGATGACTCCAAAGAGATTAACTTCTACGATTCTACAAAGCTATAATTCTCACTAATGTACAAATGTCAAAATACAAGCCTCAGGCTCTAAAGTAAAAAAATGCTTAATGGGCCAAGATACTGAATTCTTAATAGTCCACTAAAAGCAATGAACTACAAAATGTCTGAAAACCACATCATCCACACAGCAAGGAAAACCACGAACACAGCTTGCTACCACTTACACAGATAAAACCAAATCTTCACCTGGGTCATATTTTTATTTCAAAATCCTGTGCTGTTGCATATAACGAATGGGAAAAATAATGAAGTGAAATGTGGAGATAAACTTATAGGAACACAAACTGCTTAATAAAATATAATGAGAATTGTTCATGGAATAAAGCAGTTGAAATTATCTGACAATGAAAGGACATGAGAAATAAAGACTATAAATTTATATTACAAATTTTTCCATAGGATTCTATGAATTAGGATTTGAAATACCAGATTTGCTCATAACTTTTCCCAGTCAGAATTAATCATTTTGTTTGCAGCAATTTACTTAAATACAAACTGTGCAGAATGACTAAAAAGTGATGTTCAGAAGGCAGTAAAGCCAGCTGCTCACTGCCAAAATAGATTGTCTTTTCCTAAAATTTAGCCCCTTTCATTTACCAGCCATCATTCAAAAGCATGATCTTGCTTTTGCTTATTAGAACAGATCTGGTTTTAAGCTCAGTTCCTCTGAATACAGCAGCAGTAACTACAAATAAATGCAGTTCCCCCTGATTTTCTCCCATACAAATATAACAGCATGCACTTGTGTCTTTAGAAAGCTTCTAGAAAGGATGGAACAGGACATTATTTTTGTTTTTCTATCAATGTATGCCTTCACAATGCTATCATGGCATAGGATGCTGACTATGACAGTACGAACCTCTTGGGTAAGACAAACCAAGTCACCACTTCTTTGTATTGGCAATGAAGAAGGACAAAACTGGAAGGTTTTTGAGATCTGAGAAAATCATTAACAGCCCTTTGTAAAAAAACAAAACAAAACAAACAGCCTTGTTGACAAAATGCATCTAGCTACTGTCCCAGGTTCATCACATCCTGCTCGCACAGCTTCAGAAGAAAGTTTTCCAGGGAGCAGTATGGCCGTCATCAACAACTCGCTTTAATTAAAAAGACCAGCAGGAAGAGCCTAGCTCAATACCACTGAAGTGCTGGGGTTTGGAAATCAAGTCTAATTTCCACTGGTGAGAGTTTCACTACTGAGTGCAGTTGTACCGCAGTCACTCACTTGGTCAGTAAAGCCAAATGCACGTGAACAAAGCAGCAAGCCCAAAGGAAATTGAATCTCAGCAGCCTGGGCTCACACAGAGATCCATTTCAGCTGTCACTATAGGAGTATTTTCTTTTTATTGTCTGACCTTTGGGTTCATGAATGTTTAAAATCAAAGCAATTTAAACATGACTTCATTGATCTGACTGATAGCCATGGGGTCTAAGGAAAAGGGTTTCTGGCAAGAGGCTGATTTCTCTTTTCTTAAGGAGTAACTGCTAAATACCTTTTGCTGGAAAAAAAAGATGTTACAAAGAAAATCTTTGAGAGAAATCTGAGTCTAATCAACAAAAAGAGAAAAAAAGTACTGAGAAGTAACAGAAGACTGGTAATAAAAAAGTTCTTTACCTAAAACCCAATTACATACTGTAACTGGTCTTGCTCATCAGGACATGTTACTCATATTTTCAAAACTTTGTAGGCTTCAAATCACCAGTTTAGCAGACAAGAAACAAACAAAAGATGAGAAAATTTACATTGCTCCATGACAACTCTGCTGACTGAGGAAGAACTAGCAATTGCTTTGATAATTGAATCCATAATTTCTTCTAGCAATTTATTTTATTTTGTTTTATTGGGATGGCTACATCCTGCATTGATGGTAATAACATATTTTTAGCAATACCAGCTCCCACAGTCAGCAGATCAGCTTTCTACATCAAGACCTCCTTCCTGCTCCACTAAGTGTGCTGACACACATGATTTGCTCAGTCTTTTCGGCATCTACTTTATGGTGACATTTAGAACCTGGACTCAGAGGAAGTTTATGACTTTCAACCGATTACAGAATGATTATTCCAGAGAGAGAAACTCATACATTCATAACTGCCATGGAGATACCCACAGTTAACTAGATTAATACCATCTTTTTGCTTAAAAAAGTGCTACAATCCTACAATACAATCTCAATACAGAAACAAAGAAAGAAGCCTAGCGTGTTCATATTTTTCATATGCATCTGTTACTGGCCACAGTTGGAGACATTATCAAAATCTAAGTGTACCTTTCCTCTGACACAATATAGCCATTGAGTTCTTTATAACTGTGGGAACAGTACACAAAAGGCCAAGATGTTTGTCACGTGAGATTGCTATGTTATGTCTAGGAGTGGAGATTCTTTGAGCTGGCATGAATAATGGCTGAAGGAGGGCGTCTTGTGAGAGTAAGTCGGCTCTGTTTTGGCTAAGCAAAGAAAGTAAGCAAATGTTGAAGGTCCCAGCGTCTGAGCAAAGACTGTTGCCTTATTAACTGCAAAATCAATATTAGAAATCACACCCTTCAATATGCTAATGAACCCAAAGCAGTACATGCTAAACGTATATGACTATGTTACTCTCCACTCAAATCACGCTAAACATCACCTAAGAGGCAGAGACAGAGTTATGCTATAAAAAGCAAGGAGATGTAATACCTGGCTGGGGGAAAAAGACTGAAGACCTAGCAAGGATGGTCGACGGGCTGTACTCCTCTTCCTCCACACAAGACAGGGACGCCTTCTTGGTAAGAATTGTGACTTCACCATACGATTAAAATACCCAGGACAGCTTTCTTTCTGCTGGCATTACTATTATATATTAGTTACATTACTATTACTATTAGTGCCTACTGCACCAAGTGCATTTATCGATGGCAATTCTCAATCTATTATACCTGCCACTTTAGCAAACTTATTATTTCTATTGCCTTTGAAAATTGTTTCAGTGCAAGTCTTTCAGCCTCTGGCATCAAAAGTGAACTCCTGCCTTTAACGTGACAACAAGTACCAAATAAATATCTCAGAGTCTCCTTGTATTTGTTATAGTTGCTGCTTTTGGTGCTTAAACAAAGAGCTCACTCCTGGAGGGAGGGTCAGTGCTTACGCTGTGGAAGAGGGAAGGGCCTGTGTTTCACCAATACCCTTATGGGAGGGAGAGGGTGGAATTTTGTTATATTGCCATACTTAACACATGCAGCTTAATGCTGTTTAAGATTGCCAGGCTCTTTTGAGCAGCTAGGAAACTGTTAACATTTATTAGTTTTGTTTAGGCATGAGTAGGTCAATTATCTGTTAACGGATAACTATAAAACCTGAAAACTCTGCTTAACAGATCTCCTTTTTCTTTGATTCTCCTTTCTCCTTTGACATTTTGACTAATCGTTTGACAGCTTGTGAAATGGAAGCTAAGTACTGGTGAAACTTGAAATCTGCTTTTAACAGTGAGGAATCAGGGACTATTAAGAAGTAGCTTCTATCAGCCCAGGGGTGAAAGTATTAGAAATAATCACCTGGGGTCTCTGGGGAGCATTCAGCATGTTCTATTGGTCCAGCAAGATCCATGAAATTTTGGGGAAGAGAATATTTGAGTAGAAAGTTTTACTCAAGTGGAAAAAAAAAAGGGCCAGACTTGAGCTTACAGCACCATATACAATTTCTAATGACCCTGAGAAAACCTGTGTCCAAATATGAGGAGCTGGTCTACTGAAACTTGCTTGGGCTGACCACATGGTTTCAATTGCTAATATTCTGCTGATAATTATTTTGCTCATGCTAAACAACTAAGTCCTCCAATTGCTGACTATTTAGCTTTATAAGCATCATACGTGGATCAGATGGTAGAAATAAAATGCTTACATAATAGCAAGGTCTATGTTGACATTGCTCCCCGTTCAGTCTTGTGAAATGTTTTACAGCTGCTCAATCAAGAAGTGCAAAATGCAGCTCATGAGTAATGTTAAACTGCCTGTACAAAACAAGGCACTTTTTATTTTTAAATGTTTCCATATGTTTACAAGTATTGCAAAACCATGGACTGTCCAGAAATCTTGCAAAGTCTCTGTCCTGGAAGGTGTTCAAAACCCAAGAGGACACGGTCCTGGGCAACCTGCTCTCACTGACCCTGATTTGAAGAGGGAGCTTGAACTAGGTGATCTCCAGAGGTGCTTTCCAGCCTCAACTATTTTGTGATTCTCTGTAAAATAATTAAATTTTGCTTTATAGGCTATGCTGATGTTTCATCCACACATGCTGTAGCAACATGTATCAAAGAAAGAAGAAACAGCCGATTGCAGGGATATTAGATCTGCACTGTGATGTCCAGAAACAGTTCAGATTGCAGCCCCATGAATTACATGATTTGGTCTAATTAAGGAATAGTGAATAATTGTTCCTTACCTCTTTGAACTCCTGTACTTGAGTAGGTATGTACTCAAACTATCTGTTTTTTCATGAAGAGAAGAAATATTTAGCAAGAATGAAAAAGTCTGCAGTATCAAATTATCAGAAATTAGTTCCATGGATATTGTTGAAACCTGTGTGTGTTTAAATCTCATAGCTTCTTTTAAAATCTTGGTTAACATTCAATTTTGAAAGTTATATAATTGCATCCTGTATCATGGGCCACAGTATCTAGGAGAAACTTAAACAAAAGCAATTGTTCTTTGTTCTACTTTTTGGCACAGGTACTTTGATGTAGTTCCTTTGGGTAGACTCTGCCCTCATTAAGTAATGATTAATTAAAGTAATCAACTATCATCCAATTTAAAAGTAAACTGTAAGAAAGATCTGAGAGCTGATAAAGCAAATCATTGTGTGCCTATTTTAGGAGTTATGTTAAAGAAAAGATATCTAAGATAGACTTAGAGAGAGTATTCCTACTACTGAATTTGCTATGCTGTGGTGACAGAACTTTTGACACTAAAATTGTTGCTTTTAATGCTTAGATGATATGACTATGTCAAACATGTTAACCTTAGGCATTTCAGGAGTGGATCTCTTCAGTGCAAATATAATCCATGTTCAATGCCATGGCTTGAAGACTGTTTCTTCAGAGATGTTGTTGAAGGACTGTGGCTGTGAATGTTCCCTGCCATGAACTCAGAGACCTATTCTCTTTCTACTTACAACAGTTTTAGGAATTCCATTAGCTTTTCTCTTGACTTGCACTAATGCAAAACACTGCTGCAAATGCTCTCTTAAAAAAATCAAACTATTAGATACTGGCTTTAGATTAGCTTTGGACTAAACTTTGCTCTGCATTTGTGTATACCAGGAGTGGCACAGAGTTTAGAAATTTTATAGACGTGACAGCTTCCCTTGAACACCAGTAACAGGAGTGATTCAGAGCCGCAACCTTAGACTATTTGTAATATTGTGTTTTCATATTTGGAAGAGTTTTCAGGAGAAACACAAGTGGCAGGAGAATACCAAATAAATGACTACTTTTTCTCTGAAGTGGATTTCATACCAGGGAATCTGTTAGACTTGAAAACTTAAATGACTGATTTATCCACAGAAACAATATAACAAAGTTGCAAATACCCTATGCTGGTGCTTCGGAATAGCTCATCTTAGACCCAGAAGAGCTACTTCTAACTTCCTTCTCTGTAACTGGTGACTCCTTGGCTTTCCATTAAGATCATGAACATTTTCATTTACTTCATGGAACCAAGCATGTATCAGTTATTTAGATCCCATCACTTCATACGGAGCCGGTTGGAGACGTTGAGACAGAAGCTGACCATATGGTATGAAAAAGCAATTAAAAGAAGGGGAAACCAAGCAAAATAACTGAAGTGTCCATGATATTTTTGAGGGCTGGGCATGGCCTGGATTTGGAAGGGCTATAACATTTGTTCCCACACCTATCCCAGAGATTCCTTTATTAATTTCTTTTTTTTTTTTTTTAAGTCTGCTTCCTTAATAGTGATCCAGGGCAGAAATATTTCTTTGCTTCATGAAGATACATATACATATATTAAAAAAAACATACTTGAAAAGCTCCTACTCTGCTTGGGTGGCTACTCCCAAAAATACATCTCTCAGTCCACCATCTGAGTGACAAAGCTGTACTACTGAACTGAATGTGGTTGCAGATATAATACTCCCATTGATAAAGAAGCACAAACCAAATTATCAAATCTGCAGACATTGATCTTGGTATTAGAGTTTCTGACTGTCAAGTGGAAGACACAATATATATCTCAGTTTCCACCCATCTTCTGTTATTTTTCACATTTTCTGTCCTTTTCAGATTCATCTGCCTGGTTGCATGACTAAAGTTGAAGTTGAAAGGAATCTGAAAACCATCAAAGGATTTTGTTCCTCTGAATATGAGTCCCAACACAGTTGCTTCAAATACAGAAAGACTAAACCGAGCCACTGAACATCTCTTGAATTTTACTCCCTTCTGTTACACAATGTAAACTATTATAAAGTTAATTTTAGTCTCTGCATACACTGTTATCCTACAGAGTCTCCTATTCAGTACGCCAAGGTGCCCCAGAAGTGTGAAAACTGTTTGCTCTGTCACTAAGACTTCACAATTACTTCAAAAAAATCAGACTGCACATGTACAAAGCCTATTATTTTTCCTTTTCTTTGCAGTCTCAGAGATACTCTTCTACTGGAATTAAAATAGATCTAGACATTACAATACTAGAATAGAGCCTCTGGGTTTGGTTACACTGGAGTTGTACACACAGATTGCTGGGGCTTATTCTCTGCTTCATCACAGTTTGTATTGTTTATTCTTATGCAAAATAAACGTGTCAGTTTAAGTTGTAGTTTTCATTGGTCCAGTGCTCACAGAGGAAAAGAAAACTGGACTCTCTAGGCTAGCAGCTTCAATCAGTATAATGTGAATGCGAGTGTCTGTCTATTTCATAGAAGAATCAAAATTCAGAAACATTACTTTGAAATCCCAGGAAGTGATATAAAAGTTAACTGCACACTCAGAACAAGGAGAAAAAATATCAACTTGCAGTCTGACATTCAACACTAAATTACGTTATGGTCTGTGTTCTCCAGTTATTTTTCTTTGATTTCTAAACCTTTCTGATGGTTAAAAATAAGTTGATGAAAGTCAAGGTGTTAACGCACTTTCCTGTACCGCTGGGCATGAATCACACCAGAAGTCATTATTTTTTGTAGACACCTTAACTTCCTCTCTCATTCATCATTCGCACCCAGGCTGAATATTTTCCATTATTACAATAATTATTTTATAGACAACACTCACAGTTCTTAAAAACGGATATGTTGTTCACCACACAGAAATGATGCAATGCACCTGCCTACACCTCATGGCTGCTATGCTGCCACTATGAAACGGCCTTTATAAAAGTACAGCCAGAGCAAATCGGCCTTGTACTCAGGGTGTTCTTGGCATTTACAGGCAGCTGTACACCACACCACTGACTGGTACTGCTGCAGTTACCAGCCCAACACCGACCACTTCTCTAATCTCTCTGCCTCCAAATTTCTGCATATATTGGCACACGATTCTGTAGAACACCCTTCAGTGTGAACTATGCTAGAGCAACAAGCGATGATCTGGATGTATTTGTACAACATGATTTGAAGCACTTGACAAGTTAAATGAAGATGAGAGTTACTGTTTATGAAAATAAGTGATATAAATGATAAATTTGTAGTGCTTTCACCACTAGTAAATCCTCAAACATTGTATTACATTAGAATTACAGAGAGATGATCAGTTACACCACGCTGAACAAAATGCTCTGGTGCCTTGTAATAAGTGTTTCAGAAAAATAAATGTTTTTCAAAACATACTGCTCACACAAGCTATAGAGCATAGTGTTCTTTACTTTGCTTTCAGTGTTGTCATATGAAATATTAGAATGATTTTGCCAGAGAAATGAGTTTCCTGTAGACAGCTCTAAATTAACTGAAACAGCTCATTATCAGATTTACACCTTTAAAAATTTACACTTTTAAAAGCAGTTTACTATGATTTTAGATTTATTAAAAAAAACCCTCTTGTAATAATACATATATAATTGAATTAAAAGATCTGTCTCATCAAGTCACATAGTTTCCCTTGAAGATCATTAAAAAATGAGAATGCAGAAGTTTCACTTTGCTGTTTGCTTCATGAGTGGTAAATACAAAAAAACCATTATTTATGGAGTTTTGATGTCAGGTATAAATTTAGACTAGTATATCAATATTGGTATATTAGGAAATCGGTGGGTTTGTTTTATTTAATTTCCATTTTTGAGGAAAAAAATATTTTCATTTATGCAATGTAGTTGTCTTAGTCCAGCTTCTATCAGATATAACTGAGAATGGAGTGATATTTGGTTTGAAATTTTCTTTTGGAGGCACAAGCGGGACATGTCATGAGATGAAAGCATTCAGTTCTTGTGGAAGTTCCAGTGTGTGTCTGAAGAAACACTCTCTCTGTATTACTTAGTTTCTATTCTTCATAAAAGTAAATATTACAGTGGCAAACGTGTCAAACAAAGTCTATATAAAACACTGTTCTATTGTCAAAACAATTAGACTCTAAGCACAAGTCTTAATTTAGATTAAAAGAAAACTGACATAACTTATTAGTGTTAAAATTTCTTTTGTACTTGCAAATAATAAAAAACCCCAAACAAACCACAAACGCATTAACGCTGTGTCTTCTACAGAGAAGAAGTGAAACTACCCATAACTCATGCATCAGGAGGCCCAGTGGCTGCTGCTAAGATACCCAGGGCCTGATCTTCCCGCTAACACGGTGAATCTCTGCTCAACGGAATGGATCCAAGACAGACCCACTCTCCAGCTCCAGTAGCGTTGGCGTCTATATGTAAATGGAGGAAAGGAGGAATGTCAATACACGACATCCTGTTCTGCTTCCGATCTGTTCTCCATCACATCTTTTTCAACTAAAATACCCACCAGTCATCAAAATATTAACAAAATATTAACACCAGTCATCATTGCTGAGTCAAAGAAATACAAATAGCAATACCACAGCACTCTGTGGCATCCTAGTTGCCACTCAAGTAGCAAGAGAAACTGAGTCAAGGGAGAGAAATTCATCAAGATTAGAGTCTCAGCTCTGTTAAGCAGAGTTACACGATAAAAATATTAAGACTAGTATGAATGACATATGAGTGAGAATTTATATAGGATACAGGACTCCCATAAGGAATGATGGAGGAAGGAAAAGGAGATTCATGGCAGACAGGTTAGCAGGTCATCGAGATCACAGTGCATTTACATGTGGCTTCTCAGGACCCCCAGGTCAGGCAAGGGAAAGCAGCCTAAAAATGACAGGACAGAGACAGGCTTTAGCAAATGACTGACTAAACCAGCGCAGCCTGAAACCTTAAAGAGCCAATGTCAGGAAGATAAAGAATAGGACTGAGGCCATAAGACCCTGAGATAAGTGAAAAAAGGTCAGAGAATAACTCAGTAACATTTTCCAGTAAGTCACAGAGGTATGGGATAGAGAAACAAAAGATCACAATCCGTACCAGATTCTAAAAGTGTGCAAAAGGCACCTCTAAGACCATGACATGCTTGTCAACTTCAGAACCCAGAGGATAAGAAGCAGCCTCAATAGCTGGCATCCCTTGCCCTCTGGATGTACCACTTCAATACAACATATGCTGGTGCTTAGGAGAATGTGGGATTGAGAGAACGGGTTTATTTAGAAAGGATAACAGAGAAAGAACTCTAATCTGAAAGAAAAGTTATTCTTAAATGAGGACCCCCAACCTGCTGTCTCTGTTGGGGCACGATGAAGAGGCTCTTCTGGTACAGATCTGTACCGTTCTGGGGGTCTACCCCTGCTTAATGAAGTTCTGACTGCTCTCCAGCAACATAATCGCTAAGGGACTACAGTCCCATTCAGAAAATAATATATTGTGATTATTTAAACTCTAATGCTAGGAATGAGCTAAGGCCGTGGTTATGCATTGGATGGAAATGCTACTCAAGGTTACATACAAACAAGAACAGAAAGTTTTTTGTGACTCACAGTTAGCAAATGCCACTGCTTAAGTAAAAAGTCAAGCCTTCCTGATGAGGATGACTGAAGACCTTAAAACACCACTCTGTCATCTAGAATAGAGTGAGATCTTTACTGGATGTGTTCTAATGGAGTCACTCTGTCAGATAATCATCCTCTATATCCTGGGGGTAATTTTACAGTTTTGACACTATGTGCTTATTCAAATACAAAATATGATTATCTCATTTGTGAGAGTCATGTAACCTGGAAACTAAGGAAACTGAATACAAACTGCTGGCCAGTGTTCATCTCCTGTATGTATATATTTTTCAGCTCTATACGTATAATTCTCCTTTAAAGAAAAGTAAGTAAGGTAAATCCATGATATATGTAAGTAAAAAAAGTAGATAAATGTAAGTAAAAAAAGTAAGTAAAAGTAGGTAAGGTAAATCCATTATATTATCTTGGAATCAACATGCTCATGTTCTAATTCAAGCTGAACTAAATTTTTCAGGCAGATTCCTTATCATTGAAGCTGGTTAGAAACTAATTTAAATTCTTTGGCATTGTTTTAGCTGGAAAAAAATGAAGTAATTTTTTTTTTTCAAAATAAACAGCTTTTTAATTTCAAAAAGATTTTTGAGTCCTAAATTTTTAATTTGAGGTAATATTAAATTTGAAACAGAAGCAATTTTAGCTGCCTTTTTTTCAGGAAGAAAAGTTTATTTCATAAGAAATCCAAATTCTATTTTTATGCTAACCTAGATGTAGGCACAGGTGAAAGGGCATAGCCATGCCAAAATATGGTAGTGACATAGTTTGCTACACCTGAACCACAGGTGAAAATGCATGAAGTCAACAATTTTTTTCATCAAATTTTGAACATACATAGAACAATAAAGACAAGAGCATGGAGAGCCGTATGCAGATCTGCAGGGGAGAACCATCATGCACACAAACAAAATCTCCCTTTGGTTTTACGTTGTTTTGGACTTAGACTCAATGCGACAATATTTAGCTGTTTAAAGGTAACTGTCTTGTCTCCATAGCTGTTTAGGAAATTTGAGTAATGTTTGACTAGAGTCACTCCATCCATCTCCTGGATCTCCAGGGTCTTCCCCACTTCCCATATCTGTCCTCCAGCCAGGATCTTCACTTTCACAAACTGCTACTAGTAAAGTTAATTAATCATTAAATAAATTTAAATTAAATAATTTAACGTAATTTTAAATTTAAAAAATAAAGTGATTTTAAATAATTAATAATCTTCTCACTACCTTAGAATATAATTCTGCTGATGCTTACACATGTCTAACATGCATATAACGGCCATATGAAGTGTTTCAGTTAACATCTTGGTACACAGATTTGATCTGTAGTACTTGATCAAGGAAGTAGCATTATTCTCAAAAATAAGTCCATTGTAATTAATGTAGATTTTGTGCAGGAAGAAATGAAATAACCTTGTAAATAACTGCTGCAGGATTAGGCCCATGGTTATGTTATTATCTGTAGGGTTCCCCAAAAGAAATTTGAATGCACAGTTACTGAAGCTATAATGTATATTCAAGTGTGATGGTCATTATCTGGCAGATAGATACATACATAATCAACTTACACGAATACTCACGTAACAACAGGCCCTTTTGCTGTTACTATGAGTGCTATTTATACTACAATAAACTTTTTTACTATAATAAGCTTTTGAAACTCAAGCCATATCTCAAGAAGTTGATATGAGAAACAGCATTCGGGCAAAAATAGAAAAAGCAATCCGTGAGGACCAAGAACAAGTCAACTTTATGCCAGATAGGGTAGAAGAGAAGCTACAGGAAAGAAGCAATGTAATAAAATAGTAACACAAGTATGTTCCATACTTCCTATTGACGTCAAATTCTGATTCAGAAGTGGGATTTACATTTTTCCTGGAAGACATAAGGAACAGTTTTTGACATGTGCATGAGTTCCTTCTTCACAGCAGACTTGCAAGAATTTCAATAGCTAATCCCTTACAGCTGCAAGTTCTTGGAGGGAACTTCTATGATAAATGTGTGGTTCTTTTTGATTAGTTTTAATAGAACTAGAAAAACTACTTAGTGTTATTACTGGCAAAAATAGCTTAAATTGTGAATGTTTGCAGGATGCAGATAATGGAGTGCATGTGTATGTGTGTATGATGTTTGAAACAACTTTTGAACACTCAGGCAGAAGTGGCTACTTGCTAATTGCAAGCAGTATGATCTGGTTTCAAATATTGGTAACACCTGGACTAAAGGTAAGTGATGCTTCCTGAGCCCTTCAGTTAATAATGAGAAATGAGGCAGAACCACCAGTTAGCAATGGGCTTCTGTGCTTAGAGAGTTTTGATTGAGGAAACTGAGGGGCTTGTGGGTCCAGAAAGAAGAGGACGTGCTTAAAAAGAGGGCATCCAAAAAGAAGTGGCCTTGGAAAGCAGAAGGGGTCTGGAAAGAAGAAAGTGAAGATCCTGGCTGGAGGACAGATATGGGAAGTGGGGAAGACCCTGGAGATCCAGGAGGTGGATAGAGATGAGTGCCAGGGGCCATCCAGGGACCAAGACAGGGGATGCTTGAGATAGGTATCTGTGAGCAGTGGCACAGCAGGAGCCGGATGACGTCCTGCCCGACCATCCCGGGCAGCAAATGCTGGAAGGGAAAGTGGGACCTCCGGAATGTGGCGCTGGGCTGAGAGTGAGCGAGCATGAGAACAGAGCAGGGCAAGCACTCTGCTCTCCTCTGGCATCAAACAAAACTCCATATCCAGGTTCCCTGCAGGCAGGTGTTCATGGTCTGGCATATGACAAGTAGAGGGCAACTAAGGATAAACCAGTCAGAATAACCAATCACATTAGACTCATTGTCTGCTGGCTGTACTACTGCAAATTATTTATTTATTTATTTAGTCCTCTATTTTAAATCCTTGAAGATAAGGACAAATTCAAGCTGGCTTTGGCATATGTATTGATTAGCAGCAGCTTCTATTTCTTCTCATTATCCACGGTAAAACAACAAAAGAACTCTTACCCCCCAGTCCCTGTATAATTGTGTGCTACTTATAACCACTCACATACTGAATTCAGCATGTAAACATCAGGAAGACAAACAAAGCGACCGAATGATACCACGTTCCCTTACTGATAACTATACTTTAAGAAGTATTATTCATGTCCCTCCAGGAAAAGCATTTTCCCCCAGAGGAGAAGCAGCTGTTACCCCAAGGATGACAACAGCCACAAGAAGGTCCTGCTTGCAGCTGATGACAAGCAAAAGGAGGACAGGGTTGGTAGCTTCAGGGCTCATTTTCAAGTCTCCTGAAGGCACTTCGGAGCTTTTCTGTTGAAGCAAGGGAGTGCATCAAAACTCATAGGCAATAACAGACCCTACAAGATCTGGATTAAGACTTCTTGGTTCAAGAAGAGTTAAGCTGGATGAAACTGTGGCTAGGTGAGGGCAGGGAAGGTGCCGGAAGGATGCGTCCCCAGCCTGAGCACTGCGTGCCAATGGTGCAGTGCAAGCACCCGTCTTGCTGGTTTTGCTTCTGCACAGCAATCAGTAATTGCTGCCTATACAGGCATCCTCTTGCCCTGTAGCAACGACAGCAATAAGCCTGTCTGTTTTGATGCTCTCAGAGTGTCAACTTAGCAACTATATGCTAGCCCCAACATCTGCCCCTATTTCTTAAAACTTGTGTCTTAATTACGCATCAAAACTGCATTTAAACATCAAACCCTTACTGAATTCTCAGCACTGCATCGTCACTTAAGCTTCACTGGGTGTTGCAATGGCCTATTCTCTTTAAAAAATATGACCCAAGTGAGATATCAAGCAATATTTTTAAACTGCCAAATATAAGTGTTAAACTGACATTTCAATTCTGTAGACTCAATCTCAAACGTGTATTATGGGTCAACAAGCAAAAAGGAGTTTGATCATTTCACTATTTAATCTTTTAAGACCCCTTCCATTTCACCAAAGCTCTTGTACGGGTCAAAATCTTTTTCCCAGGACTGATAAAATTAATAGTGTCAAAGAATGCAATAGAGTAAAACAATCATCTCTGCTTCTTTACATCAAACCCCTAAATTATCTTTCTGCAAAAGGTAGAAAAATAGGTGCTGTATTTAAATGGATAAAAATTACGTATTTTCTTTCTTCTAGAGAAAGTTTAAGCAAAAGCACCCTGCCCTCAAAACTGAGCAATTACATCTGCGAAATATTGTGAATCAGTTATGTAACAATAAGTGTAAACAAGGTTAAAATATACATAAGCAGTAAAAAATGCCAGCTGAAACTATAAATCCCAGCAACAAACTGAATACAATAAAAGAGTAAAGCACAAATTATATTATATCCTTTAGAGATGAAAGAGTTTGAGCAATTCTCTTTTGGGTAAAAAGCATCCAAGGAATTGCTAAATTTCCTATCATCACCAGCATTTCAAAGGCATTTCTTCATCTTCACAAAAACTAATAATTATTTTCTCTAAAAGTAATGAACCAGATTAATCTAATTTGATTATTTTTCACTAATGATAATAAATATTGTCTTGAATGCATACAACAAATTTTAAAGAAAATAATAAAAAGCCCAGTCACTTTTCTCAGTTCATTCCAAAGGCTCAGAGGCAATAGAAATATAATTGCCAATTGTATTTCTTCTTTGCCAGTTGCCTGGAGGCCTGAAGGACCGCTCCTAATCATACTGTATACCTCTCTCTTCAGAGGCAAATGAAAAGAACTGAATCCATAATACGACCTGAAGACCTACAACTGCAGAGGGAAACTCGGTTTCATTCACATAGGCATCTCCTCAAAGCACGTGTTTTACAAATTGTAATTCATCAAACTGAGCATGATTTTACCTGTTCTTCCACAGGTTCAGTGTCGCTTGAGAACTGGGCATGTCCAAACTGCGGTTTTAATGCTAATGCTCACGTTTTAGCTATGGATGATGTTTCTGGAAGGGTAGGCTCAAGCAAGCAAAAGGAGATACTCCATCATGCAACATACAGTTACTCCACGGAAGGCCAACAAGTCTAAGGATAGACTAGACAAGAGCATGCAGAAAAAATTCCCCATGGATTACTAAGTAGAAGACACCATGCTGTACACTTGCCTAGGGAGTTCCGGAGTCATACGGTCTATGTCATAGTCTCATAGTTGCACATGTGACGTCATGACTACATATATGACTATATATGTGTATGTATGAGTGTGTACAAACATATATATAATCATTTAGACACATGCATATTCACATCTATACATATATCACAGATATATATATGTTTAATTGACTGTTTCTTGGACATGCTCAACGGTTCATCTGATCAAATAGAAATACTCTTACGGTTTTTTACCTGTTATGCTTTCTGAAGTACATAACATACAATCAGGTCATAACAAACACTTTTTGCAGGAATAAAAATAGTTTGCAGTATTGTTCATTACAATAATCATTGTATTGGTGGTGGTGTAGTCCAACTCCTTTTTGCTAATGTACTTTGTAAGTGCACGCATGCTGATACAAACCACATGGGCTAAAGCAATACTTTGTTGACAGTCATGATTTCTACTAAAAGAGCATATCCATGGGGATAGAGCAGTAGATTTGTTGAAGGATAGTCTAGAACAATCTATCTCACTCTGACAAAATAGCTAGTTAAATTTCACTTGTAAACACATCAGAACACTTAGGTGCAATAATTTAGTTTCATGTGTTATATTGCTGAAATCAAGGAAAAAGTGCGATGACTTTGGCTGATAAATTTTAAGCCAGCAAACACAGAAATTCTTGTATTACCTGTAGGGCTTAGTAAGTCTTCGCCTCTAAACAATGAATATTACATTCCAAGGTATATGATTAAGCATACTGAATTAGAAATTCTTAGTGTGAAGCTTAAGCAAATACAGGAAACAGGCCTTTACAGATCCCTTCAAAATCATTCCTGAACAGAGTTTAACACATTTGAAATTTGCATGTGGGGGTTATTCATCAAGTGGCACCAAATTTTGGTATATGGAAACATGTATGGAAACTGCAGACACCAGAGAGAAGCGTTTATCTTCTAGTCACTGTCAGGTGCTGTCCCAGCTAGTCTCCATTCAGAGACAGATCACTGACGGGTATTCATCCAGATAAGAACGTGTGTGCTTCAGCCCTTGTTTAACTACCCGCTCACCTGGTATAAAGCTGTTTCTACAGCTGTTTTACCAGTCTGTCTGCATCATACTGAACGAGGGTCAGTCACCGAGGCACTTGAAGGTATTTCAGTGCCGTCTTTGGATCTTCATTCTCTCCTGAACCGTGGGAAGTGTTTCTCTTGTCTCATGTTCTTTACAGCTGCTCAATTGGAAGAAAGTCCCTACTTTTCAGTCAGCTTCCACTGTGTGAATTGCAGAGCTATTACTATCGCTGAGATAAGCTGATACTTCTAAGAATATTACAGTGGTCTGTGAACAAGAAGATGAAAATTTGATTGTCTTTCCTATCTGTCTGAGATTAAAACTATTTCTACTTCTCCACTAGCACCAGTCATGAAAGTACTTACCTGGAATTTTGCTTCCTTTTATCCTTTCTTTCACACACACCTCAGGATCTCTCAGTTCTCTCATATCAGTCACTTCAGACCCATTTGGAAAGTATAACCAGTAAATGTAATACAAAACTTTGCTTGATTTAGACATAAGTCAATGCTTACTTCTACTTAGCAGTCCCAAAAACGTCTGTATGAGCAGCAAATGCAGAAACGATATGGATTGATTCCACTTCACCCACACTATGACAAAATTAATTTAGCAAGCTTGGTGCTCACACTTTGATGAACATCGCCTGGAATGACTCATTTCCTTTTTCTGTGTCACCCTAAAGGTTAATTTCATGGCGTTCCGTTCAGCACATTATCTAGTAAATAAGAAATTATCAAACCGTCTCTTCATTGGGGTGACTGGTCAGCACCGCTAAAAGGCACTGTCACCGCACCTGGGCAGGTAAATGGTATGTATACGTAAATAGATTCTGACGAAGAACATGTATGATGAACACGAACAATGTGCGTTGGAGTTTGCTTTTCATCGCGTTGCTTTCCACGCAGTTCTAGAAATCCTGTGCTTTCACGCTAACCAGATCACCCTAATGCCCTCTTTACATCCTGCCTTCTCTTTTTTACCTTGTGCTTGCCATAATTTACTGCGCATTTGTCATCTGGGCTGTCTGCGGATGAGCAGTATATAAGCTCACAGGCCTGGGCTAAGGTAACCTTGTACAAAACAGTCGTTCTTGGGAGTCTTCTCCCATCTCTGACGAGAAGTGCTTAGAACGAGGGATTGCCTGAGACCCCATGGTTCTTCTGAAAACTGAATCCTCACAGAACAGGGCTTGTCTCGGTATCTTTGGAGGATATTCCAGGCATGCTTTCTCCTGACCTGAGCTGGTTTGGAATGGGAAGGGAGCAGAAAGGTAGCACAGGAGCAAGTAAGAAGAATCCAAATCTCTTCCCTGTGTCTTTAATTGCCAGTTTCTTTTTGTAGATATACATCTCTGGCTCTCTATCCCTCCTGGCCTTTTAGGAATAAATTTACAAAAAGAAAAAAAAAAAAACCCAAACCAAAACAAAACCCAAACAGAAAGTCCCAGAAATTCCTTCATGCTTCCAAAGATGAAGGAATAACTATAATATAAGCACTACTGCTGGGCAATGGCACAGCTCTTTCTCATCAGACAAATTTCCTGTCACATCTTGAAGGCCTTATGGACTTTTTAAGACTTAATACTTCTCAATTATTAACGTGTTATTTGGTTTGGCAGTAATGAGTCCCTAGGGAAAGGTCTCTTACAGTCACAACTTATAGGTATACGCATAACATTCCATAGGTTGGTGGGTAAAGCTCATTTCAGATCAAAGAACATTATTATTAAATCAAATCATTGATACATATTAGTGGGATTCTTCTTGCATTCGGAAAAAGACACAGACCTGCAGACTTATTACTCTGTACCTTTGTACATTACTAGCAAAGTTCATCACCAAAACTGCTGACTATTGTCTTTGAATTTTCTTAATATCAGAGGCAGACACTTTTCAAACCTTTTTCCTGTGATATCTTATTATTTCCCAAACTGTTCAAATCCAATTCAAGACCTAAAAGAAAGTGTAGAGTCATTCCACATGTTTTACTTTGGACTTACAGTGCCCACATCCAAAGAGAAGAAGGATTAACATATTATAAACATATGAACAAGCTACTTCTTAATTTGCAAGTGTTTGTCACATAGCAAAACATTAATAACATGTTTTAAAACATTTTGATTAATAAATCCCTTTTGTGAAAGTTGATGTAAGACTCAAAATCTAAAGAAAATTCAGCTGGAATGATCATCACAGTCCTAAAATGACTGCAGTGTTTTACATTTTCATTGGAAATAATTGTGAAGAAATCTACTGTTTCCTAACTAGGTGGTCCGGGGAATAACAGAAACACGTGCAATAACGACAGGAAAAAAAAAACAATGAGATCACGAAGCAAGAAAAGTTGTTGACTTCTGCAATTCCTGTTCATGTCAGTTGGGGGAGAAACTGCTCAGCACCTCTGACTTTCCCTTGGTACTTTGCAACATACGTTACTAGGAAAACAGCAGATAAGAGTTTATGAAGAGGAATGACTTGAGCTGTTGAAGAGGAGTATCACTAAAGAAAAGTGTGTTCCCAAGAGCAAAGGCTGCAAAATCACAGCTCTTGCTTTAATTGTACGTCACATGGAAACACTTATTGAGATATACCAATGATGAGAAATTAATGAGAAATACCAACATCACAGTAGCTACTTTTGCGCTTTCTCAAAATTAATGAATTTTTGTTTCACAATAAGGTTTTAATTCAGTCTTATTAAGGTGTTAATCTTTATACTTAAGCTTTAGTGTTAAGCTAAAGTCTTAATGGAAATTACCTCATATATATAAAAAGGTAACTATATATTAAAGTGTAATATAATTTCAGTATTTGTCCAATATCAAATTTAAATCTACAGATAATACACTCCCACCTAGTTACCCTGTATAGAGACCTCAGAATTAGCCCTGTGGATGCCCCTGCATACAAAGAATTGTTTTCAGACCGTTTCTTTTGATTTACTTTAAAATAACTGTCACCTGAACCTCCTCACTGTAAACACTTATGTGAGTCCTATGTGTGGTATGTCTCTTGTGTGGCCATTTGTTACCTTACTAATGCCCAAAAAAGAGAAGAGCGAACAATTAATTTTCATGTAACCAGGTTGAGAGAGATGGCAGTCAAAACAAAAGTATATGAATGTTAAAAAAACCCAAACCCTCTACTGTATCAAAAAAGAAAAAAAAGGACAGGAAATTTTACAATTAAACTGCATAAAACCAGACTTCACAATGCAAACTTTTGCCACTCAGATTCAGGGAACTACCTGCTACTTTCTGGGAATGACTTTATAAGATCCTTCATAGCTATAAATCATGAAGGGATGTTGTGCCTCTGAGAAAGCCATGGCCGCAATCAGCACAGAAAATAACTACTCACTGTTTTATCTAGGTTATTCTTCCGGTGAACATTTTAACGTAAGTGCTCTCCTGTTCAATCTCAGGCATTTGCTACATTATGTGCTATTCTGTTTCAGGTGAGTTATTAATCTTAGCCTGCAACTGTACAGTTCGGAACGAATGGCAATATAGTTCAGCTCAACAGTAATTCAGCTATGGTGTGTCAGTTGGCATCACTTTGTTTGTTTTTTCATTCAAGATGCATATTTAGAGAAGGTAACGATGTTATGGCATCCCCTGGAAAGAATAGGAGACAGGTAAGGCAGTCATGTTTTTATCCAGCACATAATTTACTGTACTTGTACTATCTGTCGTGATAACTGAAAGCAATGGGATAAACTGCAGGAAATCTAACTGATATACTGGGAAATACAGAAGAATTAGGGCCTTAGCAACACTGTTTGGATGCTTTTTAATTTGTTGGTATGGACATACATTTAATGAAAGCTAGGTTAGCCTTTGGACTTTCAAAATACCTGATCCTTACTTACTAAGCACCAAAGTGTTAAAAAATTGTTAGATGGTGTTGAAATTAATATTGTGCCAAGAGTAATCAATAGTGGATGCTAAATTCTGCACTAAGGTTTTTAAATGGCAATTCAAAGGCTTTCATGGTGTTTGCCCAGGACCTGGCTGCAGAGTGTTTTTCTGTATTAAATACTGAGAACAACAGGAAGCCTTCTCACAGGAATGCAATATAACAGTTAAAGGCAAGCTGACAGCCAGCTAAGAACAATTCAACGTTTTACTGTTTTACTTTTATTATTTACTTTTATATATTTTTATATA
>NW_010404190.1:35464-37384 GCF_000710305.1 Buceros rhinoceros silvestris | reverse complement strand
GACCACAACAGCCTCAGGCAAGCTTCTCCTCGTCTTCCTCATTCAGACCTGCAACATTTGAGTGGGGAAGAGCAAAGCACCTTCACTTGTCTGCTTGCTAGCACCTGTCCTGTTACACAGGATGAGCAGAGGATATGTAACTCCTCCAGTCATGCTTTCCGTGGCTGCGTCTGCCACTTTCTAAGCCTTCAAGTCTATCAAGATTAACCCTCAACCCTTGACAGTCCATGTCTTAGACAATGGAGGTGGCTGGCCCTGAACCCCACAGCCTGCTAACGCAGATGACTAGCCAGCTGTGAGCTGTACAAAAGTCTGCCTTCTCCCCACTGAGGGCTGCAGGAGATGGGAAAGAACTGGTTTTACCCTACACACATATATATACGGATTCAGCTATACATAAACTTTATAAAAAGTTTGTGCCTGACCTTGGCTACTCATCTGGCCTCACTCCACATCCATGGGGAGACAAATGCAATTTATCTTATTCTGAGATATGGGCTTAAGATAAGTTATCCATTGCAGCTATCGCTCCCCCATGACTGTAGGAGGCATAATTCATTGGGAGGGCCCTCAGGTTTGGATGTCCAGTGTTAGATGAGGTGAACCCCACCTCAAGAACGCAGGGTTACACAGGATAGCAGTGATGGAGCTGAAAATAGAATCTAAGTCTTGTGGCCTTCAAGTGAGGGCCACCACCACTTTGTGGAGCAACAACCTTGTGGAGGATTCAGGGCTGCTTTAAAGAAAGCTGCTCTAAGAGTAAGGTGATTGGGTGGCAGTGGAGAATACTCTGTGTAAACGTTGGTTTAGTTTAATAACAGGGCTATCAGGGAACTAGCTGGAAGGCTGCGCAGTGCCTGCGGATTAGCAATTAGCGTGACAGGGGTCATGACAAGACAGCCGGAGCTGGGAGTTTGCTATTTCCAGAGTCCAGCTGCAGATTCTTTTGCCAAGGCCAGGAGTCAAAAGATCCCAAGGATGCTGGACATTAAAAAGCGAGTTCCTTGAAAGAGAGGTTCACTAAGCTGTCAGGGAGCTGTTTGCAGTGAAGGGACAGGCAGATAGACAGACTCCCAACAGGGGCATGAAGAAGCAGAGCCTGCCTCTATGCTAGAAAAAGGTCAGAGGACCTGCTAACCCTGGAACTGTGACAAATCCCATGTCTCAATCTCTTTTACGCACTGGCTTTCCCATCTCTCTAATCCTCTTTGTCACCTGTCCCCAGGCCCCTGTTATTTTTGCCCTATCTCTTTTTGTATCTGAAATGACCAAAATGGAACTAAGGCCTTCAATCATAGCGGCACAAAAAGAAAAACCTAAAAAATCTTCCCCACAGAGTCTGAGACAACAGCCAGTAGAAATAGCAGAGGTTTTCAGAGAGCTGCCTGGGCCTTTTTTTTAAACAGTTTCAGTTAATTCAGAACACAGCAATGCACACAAATAGTTCAAACGGTTTTGGTGCATTGCCTTGCATTTCTTATCTGCCATCACAATGCCAACTCTTCTCATCGGGTTTTAGAGGAGGTAGCCAGTGCAGTGGGCTGATGTTTTTCATCAGAGTATAACAAAATAGCCATTCTGAGAGTAAGGAGGGAGAGGACCGTAGAAATAGGCATATCAGAACGTTAGGAAAGCAGTAGGTGTAGATTATGTAGGAAATTTCAAATATAATAACATTTCATGGTGAGACACTTTTCCTGCGTTCACCACCCTCTCCTGTTCCCATTCCTGGCAGGCTCACGGTGACCAAGGCACAACAGTACGCATGAGGAGTGGCAATGCCACTGCTTTGGCTTCTGTCTTTATCTTATTTGGACACGTGGCATCTACTGCAATTCCTTGGTTCCCAGTCCTGGAAGCTCTTTAGGGCATTGAGAGTGGCAGGTGCCAGAAAGTGCCTTCATCCCAAGTCTGGGATGA
>NW_010404190.1:32667-35368 GCF_000710305.1 Buceros rhinoceros silvestris | reverse complement strand
ACGCCAGGACAACGCAGCCACAACCGCTCACACACTGCTCTTGGAGCCAGCAGGGCAATGGGACAGATCTCTCCGCAGCCACCTTGCAGAAATGTCTGTTAGTTTTCCTTCCTTCCGGGCCTGATCCTGTCTCCACTGACAACTTCCCGACTCTAATTTTCCGTTTTTTGTCTCCTTTCGCCTCCTTTTTCCCCATTGATGTTGCATAAGCGTTATATGGTGCTGCAAGGCACACTTCTGCCAGTGATGCCCGCTGTTTGAGGCTAGTGTGCCTGTGCCCCTGACGCTTGGAGAGCCAGCTCGTCTCTAATAGCAGGGGTCTTGCCAAAAACGACCGCACTGGAGAGGTCCAGCATGAGTGCAGGCAGTACAGAAGTCCGCCTGCCAAGGAGTCTCGAGAAGCATCTGGCTCCTGAATGTCTCCCTCCTGAACCTAACATTGGGTGATGGTAACAAGGGACCTATTCTTCTCCCCTGTCCATCTCTCGTCCCACCTTCAGACCCCTTCTCTGCTTCTAGCTTCTCTTTTCAAGCCCACACGTCTTCCCATGCTCTCCCTCCCAGTGATGTCAAAAAAAGAGGAGAAATGTGTAATACGCAGAAAAATCAAAACTATTGACATCGCTGCTGATTTCAGCAATGACTCATCTGCAGCCTCACACACAAGAGATAAATTTTACTGCTCATTATAAAACAATATCTCCTAATAGGGGGGGGTGCAGTGCTCTGTGCTGCCCATAAGAGGACATTTAGCCTGGAAATTTGTGAGTGTAATTTATAGGCAGGCATGCCCGCATGCACACACACACAGGTAATGATGGTGTTAGCCGTCTGACAAATTGCAAGGCCTTGCACATTTGACCTCCTCCCCTGCCCTGTGTGCAGTATCACATCTCCCAGGGGGTTCATCCCGACATCCCGCCTCAGAGCAGCTTCCAGCTGCTGCCATTTTGGGTATCCTACCTATTTATTGCTTTGCAAAGATCCTCCCTGCTCTCAGCCCTGGAGTTACTCTGTCTTGACTGCCACCTTACGCAGGGCTCAGTTTTGTGCCAAGCCTTGCTTGAGGAGCAAACACCTTATAATTTTTCTGACTAGAAATGTGAACTTTATATTGGCGGTGGAAAAGGGAGCTTCAAAGCCTTCTGCCAAGGTATTTAGCTTTTGCCTTTAGCCCTGAATATTCTCCATATAGCAGACTTCAAAGCTGAGACCTTTTCCCGTGTACAGTAAAGTTATTCCGAACGTCTTCTGAATCACTTCAGATTGATTAAATTTAATCTTTCTTTCCTTCTGGGCTGTGTACAGTTCACCTTACAGTAACCAGGGCTTGAGAAGCAAAGAGATCTCAAAATGGTCCCAATAACATTTTTAAAGTGTTTTCAAGCATTGACAAAATAGTTTTGCTGTAAAATATGCAGTGTACAGTCTCTGATTCAGTGCATCTTTTATTTCTTCTTGATTTTAGTGCAAGCTAAGTACTTAACTGCTGAATAGTAATAGATTAAAGCTCATGTTTAAACTCTTCGCTGAATACAGTCTATACAAAATGCATGATAGAGTGCTGCAAGGTTTTTTCTTCACACATTCAGGGCTGAAAGGACACATTCACTGGTGTCTTTTGCACTTGTGACTGAAGAAGGCATCTCACATTCAGCCAGGTAAACAGCTTCACATCACGCTATCCATGTCCTCATGCTCTCTTTCTAGTCTGTTTGTTTATTGGGACCTCTTTACCGTAGCATTCAGATAATAGAGTATAACAATAAAATACTTAATCAGATATATTTGTATTGTAGCTTGGTAGTAAATTACCTCAAATTTCAGTGCTGTTTCCAATATTTTTTATTTTAATTGGTAAGCTTTGATAAATGTCAGTGTTGGTCCTGCTTCTCTCCCTCATATTGTTTGATTTTGATTTCTGGTGATTTGCAAGCTTTTTTTTACTCCCTCCAGCTTCCTTCATTTCTGTTTGATTTAAGAAGAGTTGCTTCCCGTTTTCCTCCGCCCGCAAAGCAAAGGCTTCTCTTTGCTCGTCTGAAAGTGCACATTGCAATTATGATCAGTAATGAACAGTCAGCAAATGGCAATTTAAACAGTTGCTTTTCAGTAGAAATAAATGCAGGATCCTCTTGAGCAGGCAGGGCAGGTGATCAGCTTCATGCTTGGCAGGGTGATTTACCTGTCTGATGTTCCTGCTCGTTCTCCATCATAAAATAAAAACACTTCTCTTGTCAAACATCCTCCTTTTTTGGGATGCGTCTCGCGCGCACACTGCTTGTCCATTTGAAACTCAGCTGCGCCTCTAGCAGTCAATCTGACAGCTCGGCCAGACAGGCTCTATCCTAAAGAGACTTCCCAGTAGCTCAGCGGAGTGTCTCAAAAGCTTGGGGCCTGCACAACAGAAGGATTTTTTTACTGCATTGCTTTTCTTAACAGACGATTAACTCTTTGCAGAAATGGAACAGGTCTTTCTTTAAACTTAGAAACCACCAAACAAATCCTCTAGACATTGAAATGTTCAGGCTAGCACTTAAGCTCTCCCTGCTACGACAGCTTGTGCTGAGTGAGCAGATCCAGAGCTGTAGCAACGGCGGATCTGGCCATCCAGGCTCAGCAGGCTGGGTTGCTCCTCAGTGACTGTAACTTTGGGATGACTCTTCAGCCCACACCACCTCACCGGCTTCTGACCACAGTCGTC
>NW_010404190.1:0-32583 GCF_000710305.1 Buceros rhinoceros silvestris | reverse complement strand
GCTTCTGACCACAGTCGTCGGTATTTTTCCTTAGCTCAGCTCTAAGAGTGATAGCCAAGCCTGTCTGTACGGCCAGGGTGGTCAGCCCATGCTCCTGCCCCCCAACAGAGGTGCCTCAGTGGTTTTTATATCCTTCATGCTTTAGAGCAGCAAGGAGAGGAGTGACGACAGAGAGGTTCAGCTTATTCCTATTCTTTCTAATTCGGGGTAGAGGACTTTGCCTACCATGGAACACAGAACCCTCACTCACCCTATTCAGGTATCTCTATAGGACAGGTATCTAGTGTTTCAAGGAGAGCTCCCAGTTTGGGACAAACTGGTTATTAAGAGGGTGTCTTTCCAACCCTAAGTTGCCGATGACTGGTGTCTGCTCTGAAACCTCAGAGTTTTTACTAGATTTTGGGGAAACACGGGCCATGCGGCCAGCTCTGTGAGACTAGAGGTTGCCCAGTTTGGTACATGCGGACCTGCAACGACAGAATCACTGCCAAGAAGCTTGGGGAATGTTAATTATGAATACAACTACAAACTTTTACATGTTGTCTCTGCTGGTATCATGAAGGATAAACAATGACCAGACTGTAATATGGTCATAGTTTCTGGTGTGCACCATTCTTTTCCCTAGTGGGCTGGACTTCCGTCTTCTCTGACACAATGCAGATCCTCCCACTGCTCCCTCCCTGCAGCTGCCCCAACTGCAGCCCTCAGTGAGAAGCCTGTTTTCTCAGGAACCTGGAAACTATTTTAAGGCCTGCGGTTCCTGCCATGCAAATGAAGGTAGTGTTACACATCTTGCTCTGAAAAATCACCACCATTCAATTAATCAGTCAGCTATTCACCTCACGCTGTAATTGTAGCCTGTATGCCACTCATCATCTCTAGGTACACTGAATGAACTGATCTCGTATTTAAGAATTTGCCAACAATATAACTGGATGCAATTATTTTGACAAAGATTTTCCAGCATATGATTTTACAATACACATTTTTCCCTATGTCCTGAAGTGATAGGACAACCTTAGCAATTTAAACATCGATGTTTCTCCTCCTGTAGTTTCCACCCGGGAAACAGAAGCACAAGGTAAATTAAGTGATTTTCCTACGTTCACCTGGGAGGACAAACTGAATTAAAATCCAGAGCTCAATCCACCAGCTCAAACCTCAGCCAATATTGCTCACAATGGAGATTCCTGAAACCGGGGTGCAAAAGGGAGCACAAAACTGCTTTCGGGAGATGTCAAAATGCTCCTCAAGCTCAAGGTTGGCAGGGGCAGAGTACAGAATAAGCTTGTTGAAGAACAAAATACTGAGACATCAGAAGACTGAAACAGGCCACTGACAATATGAAGCCACCCTTTTCTTTGGCCAAACGATGAACCATTTAGCGACTGGTTAATACTTAATGTAACATATGTTTTAGCATTAATGTGCCAGGACAAAGATCATCGCTATTTTGATAAGTGATTGAACTTTCAAGCAGCAAAGAGAGAGGGAGAATTTTATTTTCAAAGCAAGTAAAGGGATTGGCACACGCTATGGCCTAAAAATTTAATTTCCTATCTTTCCCAATTATATTAAAGGCAAACTGAGTGACTCTTGTGTTGGCTGAAGATCTTAGGTTATAAATACTCAATTGAAAGCTTCTGCATTATAGCAGCTTAACAAATTACCACCCATCTGGTAAGCCATCATATCTAGCTCCGTGTGCCCTCTTAGCTATCTTACATTGTGAGTTAGAGCACATCAGCATCGGTGGATTGGCCTGTCCCTCAGAGGTGATAATGCCATTTGTCTGGAACAGCAATAGCACCCTTTGGCCAGGTGGTAGGAGCGTGCAGCCATCTGCTCAGCTTCTGAAGCATGTGGCAATAAGGACTGGGAGCTATTGTCAAATCTTCAATTTCTGCAAGGCAGATCCTGTGGGGTAAGGAAATGACAGGAGCTGCAGTCGCAAAGCTTTCCAGGATTTGACCTGGCAATACCTCTGGCAGACATCTGCACTCTCTCCTACATGTCCAAGGCTGATAAATAACACCAAAGGCAAATGATAATGGCCAGCTGTTTGGTTCACTGGACAACGAGCACTATTAACAATTTGAATGACTTAATTGTTTTGAGAAGACCTCTAATTTGCAGATTGTACCTTGAGTTAGCCTGTACGGATGGTGCCTGATGCAATCGATTAGCTGCATTAACAAGAAGGGATGGTGCCTTGGCGTTCTTGTAGCGTGCAGTTTCAGGCTAAAAAGCAAACATCAGAGTACAGCTGGACAAGAGAAGACAGTGGCATTGAAGACATTGATCTGAGCTACCTCTCTCCCATAACTGTGCATTCTTTTTGCCGGAGACATAATCAAATATGTCCAATGGCTGCTGAAATGTAAATGCTAGCAGTCAAGGTCACCTTCCAGGGAATACCAAACAGCATGCCTCAGGCAGGCCCCATTAGTGGCAGCATTGACAGTGTTCCTATCACTTTCTCCTCCCCCGGTTCTTTCCTCCATGCTGAGAAATATTCCAGAGGCAAAAGTCTTTTCCATCTGATACTAAAAAGCTGTTCCCTCCTCCCAGCCGGCCAAGGCTCAAGTTTAATAAAAATCCTCATTAGTTGTCATCTAAACACGCAGAAGCTCCATGCCAAGTATTGCAGCTGAATTAGGGAAAGCCAAAGCAGGTTCTAATTAAAGATGGGACCAGACCAAAACCTTGGGTCACAACCCTATACCTTGTGGAAATTTGGATCCAAGCTCTGAATGTCATTGAACAGGACGATCTCGTCATTCACTGGGTACTACGTGGCGTGTAAACCACTCAGAGAGAGAGACACCCTTTGATTCAGTCACCCTGTGTGACATGGTGGAGATTCTCTGGCTGTTTCTCTTTAATTAAGGGATGGGAAGGTTCAATTAATACATCATGACAGTGAAAATATAATCAGTAAGGTGACTTCTGTTGTTTGTTTGCATGTTAATTTTTGCATGCCTTTTTTTTTTTTTTTACACGCTCATTCTTCTTTTGTGCAGTTATGCTTGAGAGACAGTAGTGGCAGTGACGAAGTGTTCCACGAGAAGCCCGGGGGAACAGGGTGTTAATAAGTGCTGGGTTTGGCACCTGAGGAACCACAGAGGTGCTTGGGGATTATAAAAAAAGACAACGTAGCTGGTTTTTTATGTTATCATGATCATTAGGGAGGGGAAAGGACTGCAAATCAGTGATACAATTCTGTCTTTATATTTCAGGGTCAACAATGTACTGAGACATATGGGATCAACTACACACAGATTTCTTATATCAGTTTCCCATGTTTTAGCCCTAGTAAAAGTGACTAAAAAAAAAAAAACCTCAGCAGCAAAGATATGCAAAGATATGCAGCAAAGATAGACTGTCATATGGCTGTGAGATCTAGAGCACAAAAGAGAAATTCTGAACTTGAAACTCTGTGGTCAGGTATGCTCACCTTCCTTTGAAACTTAAAATGCAGAGTTGCTCCCTGTTTAAACTTCTCGCTTCCTGGTCTCTTAACATCAGGAAGGAGTTGAGTTCCCTTCCAGCTGAGCAGAAATGCTGTTTCCATCCTGTAGCATTTACTGCGCATTTGTAATAGGGTGTTCCCCCTGCAGCTTCATTTCTCTCCAGGAGTGCTCTCGGGTTGCAAAACCCTACGACTTTGAGCAGTGTAGATGCTGATGGCAAAAACTGAAGCTTAAACATATCAGCAACATTTCCACCAAGTCCCCAAAACATAGGCTCAGGTTAGCACTTTGCTATTGACAGAGAGGCCTCAGCTGGAAGGTATAAATATGGGCTTTTATAGTCATTGGGAACGTTCTCCTGATAGTCCATGCCTGGAACAGCTCAGGTCTTCTAATCAAAAATAAGTATCTACGTTCTAACTACATACCTCCATTTCCTTTAGGGCTGATGGTCTGGAATAGACATTTCATCTCACCCTAACGGTTTCAGAGATAAATCAGACCCTTAGAGTGCCTGTATCTCTCCTGAACACATGGAGTTTCTCGGGTGACTTGCTTGTACGCAGATTTTGCATGCAGGGCATCAAACACTAAACGAGTTCCACTTGCCACATACATGACCCACTAACCCTGAGGCCAGAATCCCACCTTACCATTTTCAAGGAGTTCTAGTGAATTATATTTAGACTAATAGTTTACGGATATAGAACTTAAAAACTGTGGCATTTTTGCTCTGCTTATTCACTTAGGGTTAGAGCTTATGAAATACCTTCTCGCCAAAACAGATTTCTATTGAGCCTAGCTTTGGATGTGCTGAAAGTAATTGCATTAAGCTTCATGAAACCTTAAGCAAAATTCATACTTCTCAGCTGATTTTGTTTGCCAGCAGCACATAAGAAGCTCTAAGAAGTCCATGCTAGACTTACTTAAAAGTTGTTTTTCTAAATGGCATCTGTGTTACACAGTGAAAAATAGTCCAAAAAACCTTGCAGTCTTCCAACGACCTTAAAGATTTGGGGCCTTTTATTCTTCACAAAGCAATATTTTTCATTAATCCTCTGTCAACTTGTGGTCATAGAATGAAGAGAAGGTTATAGTTGATGGGATCTCACCCAGAGCTCGGCTCCTGCCCTGCCATGTCTGTAGATGCAGGCAGTGTTAGTCTGAGGCACCACTACAAGATCTAGTCAGCCACGCGCAGACATGTCAGCTACTTGCAGCAAAAAGCATTGTGATTACTGTTAATGGCACTTTGGTGACTTTGATAGCAGACTAGAACTAAACAACCCTTAGAAAGTAGCTGAGAGAAGAAATCAGAGCTGATGAACAAACACTAGTATTTCCTTCAGCTGTGTGACACTCCTGTGAAAATTTACATAATTAATCTTCAGGAACAAAACATTTATAATGCTGTTTAATAATCTGGGGTGATAGACAGGTCATGTTAATTACCGTCTTGCTTCCTGGTGTTAAAAGCCATTGTTTCCAAGCTCTTAGCTTTGAAGTGAATGGCTTGTATCAGCTTGAAGACAGTGCAGCAAGTCTGCAGCTGATTAAAGCCTGAGCACTTGGTGCCAACTGAGGACCTATGAGCTGGGTCCAAGCCCTTGCCGTGCCACAGGCTTTGCACGTGACTGGGGGGAGCAAACGGTTTTGGGCACAGTTCTGCATTGCTGATATCTTAGTTGCTGATATCCCAGCAACTGATATCTGATACGAGTTGCAGTTTCAGTCACATCTCTCCCTCCTGCAAATACAACCTAATTGTGGGTTTCTGTTCTAAAACACAAGTGTGAAATTGTGTGTGTGGCTTGTAGTTTTTCACAGGGTCTTTTTGCTTGTTTGTTTGTTGGGTTGTTTGGGCTTTTTTAAAGATACCTCTTTGAAATACTTTTTGTTGTTAAATACTACGGTGTCACAACCTGCTGAAGAGATGCTAACTTCTTGTAAGAGGAAGGAAGGGGGAAACGAAGAGGTGGAGAAGGACTCTTGGTCATCCTGAGGAATTTGTTGCCAGCCTAACTATTAGGAAGGCTTTTGTAACTCTCCTGGACAAGATGACTGTAGCAGAAGGATTTCAAGGATCACAAAAACAAATGGCTTTTTCCACTTGTTTGGGGAGATGCTGGTGAAACTCCAAGAGGTACCATGGAGGAGAACATGATATGAAAGAAAAGGGACACATCTGAGTTTCAAAGGGGGCAGCAGAGACTAGAATCATGGGCAAACAGGAGACAGAAATGACTTTTTAAGTGCTAAGAGGAGGATGACAGCATATGGACAAGCAAGGTCTTTACACAAAAGAGAAAGGGCAGCCAGTGGAGGGATTCACCATTGGACCTGAAATGGGTAGACAGACAGGCTACTGAAATTATCTTTGCAGTGGTGCTCTAGAGGAATACTGGCAAGGCAAGACTGTGTTAGCACTAAAGAAAATGATGCAGCAAGAACTGAGACCTAAGATAATGAGCTCCTGATTGAGAGTTTTATTTGTGAAACTGGGTAAGCATGTCTGGATTTTACTTTAATTAAAAAAAAAAAAGACACTTTAATCTAAACGCTGCTTGTGAGAAGCCAAAGAGAAGCTCACACCCAGACTGTGAGCTTGACTCAAGGTAACAGCATTACCAGGAAAGAATGAGCAGGAAAGGATGGGCTTTGACAGCAAGAGCTCTGCTGCAGGCTGGCATAACTCGTTGACACCTCCTAATGAATTGCTGTCCAAACAGATGTTTTAGTTTGGATAGGAAGAGACCTTTCCTGTGCAGAGAGCAGATCCATCAGTCAAGGAAAGAACTGGCCAGGGAATGGTGTTTGCAGAGTAGAATGAAAATTAGAGAATGGCAGGAAAGAGGTAGGCAGATCCGTGGAAGTAAAGAGAAGGAACAGATGTGGTCAAGATGCAGGTGACTGAAGAGCTGGGAGGACTTGGGGTGCCTTGGGGCAGAGATATGCCAGTGGTGCCTGATGCTGGGCTGGGAGAAAAGCCAAAGAGGCAGGCTAGAGCTCAGGATGGTTTCTTAAGACGTGAACTACTGCTTTTGAGAAAGAAAAAAACAAAACCAAACCATGAAGGTGACATGGACTGTATGGCAGGACAGAAGATATGGAGCAAGCCAGTGAAATACCACTTCAAATGAGCTATTAGAAAGAAGGATATACTTGTTTTCAAACTCTCATAACCTGGTATTCTTCACTTCCTAGATATGGGATACGGGTAAGCTAGGCTTCCCATCACGGTGGCTCAAGAATTCTTTTATCTTGAAACAAGCACTGTCTAAAAAGACTAGGAGATAAAACCCAGGTATAGTACTGCCCTCTCCCACCAGCCTGTACAACCAGGGCTTTCAAGGGAAAAAATGCCGGCTGGGCTTCTGCAAGTCAGAGCCTGTTTGGTGTCCTTACCTGATTAACCCTGCCGAGTGCGTGCTGTGGGAATGTTGTATGTCTGGTATCCTGTGCTGTCTTGGCATCTCTCCACCAGCACAAAGTCAGAAGAGCAGATTTTCACCTTATAAGAACTGGTATTCTGGCATCAGGCTGAGTATTGTATAATGCTCTTGGGAGGTTTTAATGCAGTCATTTGAGACTCTGGTGACTGAAGAGGATGGGGGAAAAAAAAGAGAAATCAAATAGGGATCTCAATAAATAGAATTTCAGATCTTGCATAATACCATTCAATGGCAACAGCAGGTGTTTGACAGTACTGTGAACTTCCTCAGAATGGGATCCTGCCAACATGGCTGTGATTCAGTGCAATGATTCAATGACTGCAGGACGGTATCCTGTCAACCAGCCTTCCAGCAGAAAACTGTTCACTCCACTGCAAACACTGCCAGTCCATTAGCATTTCAGATTTAGTCTATCTGCACATCCATAGCAGGCGTGCATCCCCTTCAGGTAATGGAAGGAGGGAAAGGTAAAAATTCCCTTTTCTTCCAGGGAGTAAAAGGCAAAATTATTAGCTGCAATGTTATCTCAGAGGAAGAGTCTGGGGTGTATTTTCTTTAAAGCTCAGAGTTTGAAAAGCAATGGCTTCCTTTTGCTCTCCAGCCCTGCTTTTCCTTCCACCTCCAACCAGGAGCCTTTTTATAATAAGACAAGAGATTCTCATCAGCTTTCACTTATGCCTTCTAAACTGTGCAGAAATACTGCCCACATCCTGAGATCAGCAAAGAAACTCAAGGAATTGTTGTTAACAGTCCCTGATACAGATTTTTTCAGCTGGGTAAGCACCTATGTCCTCTCCATCACCCTCCCCAATGCCCGCACACGAAGCCTTCTGCACACACACGTGAGTATAAGCCCAGAGCAGGAACATTCCCAACTGCACGGCTCCTGGAGATGCTTGGTGCAGGTATAGAGGAGTTACAGAGTGTGGCTCAGCTGTCGCCACCCAGCCATGCAGCCTGCTAGACTGCAGCCAAGCTACGTGAGATGGAATCTCCTTCAAGTAAACATCCAGTTAGGGATGCAACACTACAGAAGCAAGCGCAATTTAGCTCAGCTGTCCTCTTGCTCCATTTTTCCGTTGTGTAGATGGAACAGAGACTGAAGATGAGAAGCCATTCACAATGCGGCTACTGTCATCTTTGTTACAGCGCAATGTTCTCATCCTCGCCTGGCTCTTTTAAACCTGCTGTAATATGAATAATGATATACTCCACTTACAGAGACTTTGTTAAATACTTTGCCTTTATCACAGGTGGTGTGTAACCTTCTAGGATCAAAAGGGACTCTTTGAGTGGTGATTAGAACATGAGGGAAGTTTTAGTGGTCTAAGCACCACATCTGCAATAATTAGGCTCCCTGGAGAGACAGGTTCAAGTCCTAGCAGGGTTGACGCAGCCCTTCATCCCTCTAAGGTAGATTAAATAAGAGTTTTCTGTAGTAGGGTCTTTTGGACAAGACCTTAAAAAAATACACAGGCATATGAGTTTCTTCCTTTTACTGCAAGGTTGAACTTTATGAATTTATAAACCAGAGGCAGGGCATTTCACATAAACTTCGCTGTTTGCCCAGACACTACTTACCAAAACCTGTCTTCACCATTGCAGTGACCAGGCAGCTCTCCTACTTATCAGCCTCCTTCCCAGAGGGGCTTGTCAGCGGTGAAATGTAGTTTAGTGAAGGACACTGTTTGGGATAAAGTAATGCAGTTTGAATACTTCCTATTACTAAACACAACCATCAGACTCTTGTTTTTAGACTAGTCTTTAAAAATTACTAGTTTCTACTACACACCGATATTCCCTCGCCTGAGGGTGACTAACCCAGTCACGAGTCAAAACAAAGCATGGGTTTATGCAGCGTCATAGGCTGAAGGGGAGTTGATTCTGTTTTGTCTTTAACAAGTAGGGAAAAAAGCCTACCAAGATGATTGCTGTTCCAGGGGAGAGGATAGGAGGTGTGGCTCTTCCTCATGTCTATTTGGTTTGCTTAGGAAGCCAAACAAATTTTCACTGGGGAGCAGCTCAAGAGGGTCACGCAGAGCAAGTCTTTTGGAGTAAGAGAAAAGAAGATGAAGAAAAGTCTATTTCACCCTTGTGTCCTAGGGCTTTCCTTAGCACAGGCAAAATCACACAACCAAAGAAGAACCGCTGTGAAGAGAGGGAACATGAAAAAAAAGCACTGAAAAGTTGGTCTTGGTCGAAGCAGAAACGGGGGGAGGGGCAGGGAGCAGGTAGGAGGGAAATGCACAGAAAGGTTTTCAGGACCACGCACAGAGCTGCAGGTATCTGAGGGAAGTACTGGCTGAGGAAAGAAAATGATGTGAGACAACACAGGAAAGAACATCAGAAGTGGAAAAAAGGTGAGGGAGAGGAATTGACAAGGACTAAAACCACAGAAATGGCTAGGAAAAGTGTCACTGGGTGTGATGGACAGGGAATGCCCCATTTATTCCTCTTTGATTTTGTTTTCCTAGTGGAGCAGTGCAGTGGAGAGACAGGCTGTGCCAGGTGATGGGCTTTCCTGAAATCCTGTCCTCTTGCCTTTCTCCACAGCCTGGACATGCAGAGACCATAAACCAGGTTGGCACTTGATTTGCTCAACCCGAGCGTGGTGTACATAACTCTTCTTCAACAAAGATAACTGTCTTCTCCACACAGTCAATACCGGGAAAAAGGAGGAGAGAGATGCAAGTATGACTGAATAGCAGTCGAGCAGAGCTCGCTAATTGCAGCTTCATGTAATTGCTTTCATAGCTGTTATCACAACTGTATGTATTTCCAGCCCAATTCGTCTATCTTTTCCGGCCTCCTGTCTTTGCAGCTGCCTCCTCTTCTCTCCTTCCTGATGGCTGCAAATCTCTGCTTATCACCCGTTTTCATGCTGTGTTTTGTCTGTCTCTTTGTGTTCATTCCTGTACCAGCTTCCTGGCTGCATGTGGCAGTTTCTTATTTTCTGGATGTTGTGAGAGACTTTAGTATGAACTGCTTGCTTCAGTTAGCATGTGGGACCTTTGGACTTACTTTGTTTTTCTGGATGATTTAATTTTACACGTGTTTACACTGAGGACTAGTTTTGCAAACTAAAGTGGTCAATATGGATGTGCAATTGCTATGTGAGGCAGTAAGAATTAAGACAATTATTTATTTATCATCAAATTTCTTTTTGTATGTGTGTATCCAGCCACTGCATGAATTTTTCATGCAAACTCATCTTGAGAAAAACATGCCCTCCTCCTGGGAAGGGTTTGAACTCTTCAGGGAATTCCCCCAAATTCTCGTGTTTTTTTTTTTTCTTTAATTGAGCCCCACCACATAAGAAGTGCTCTGCCTACAGTATTGATTGTGGAAAAACATGCAGACCTGTCAGTCTCTCTTTTCCCAAGGCAAAACTCTCCTATTGTCCTTTTCTGCAGGCGTATAATCTCCACAAAGACAGACCTCAAACAGTTAAGCTTCTTCCCATTGTATTGGGACTATATGTAGTGCTCCACTTTACATTCACATTTAACAGGTTTCAAGCTTCAGTGATAAGCTAGCAACGTTTTTCCTTCATGACAACTGTTTGACAGCTTTTGAAAATGGATAAAAAATGGAAAATTACTCTACAGAGGAAACATTCTCTTCCATAACTCAGGCTGAGACATGGCATGAATGGAATAACACACTTATTACATTCTGGGCACTGAAAATAAAATGCATTGCCTCCCTCTATTCCGCTTGATTTGATAATCTAGTACAATTTAGGTCCCTAATAAATTAAATTGTTCGGAAACTTGGTTCACTGCCTAAACTCTGTGCAAGTCCATGCTGTTTAGTGATGCCTTTCTTTCAGTGTTTTATCTTTGGGATAAATAATTCAGCCTAACAAACCCTGTGATCTGCGAGCTTAATTGCCACTCACAGTAATGCCCAGCTTGTGCACAGCACCCAGATTTGTCTGTCCTTCATGGAATCCTATAGCATCACTTAATCTCTGCAGCTCACCAGTCAGGTTCCCCGCGTTGCCAGAAACCCTAATCATTGCAAATGGCATTTCTGCTCCTGAACAGACAAGGGCCTGAGGTCCATGTGTTCGCTTCCTTTCTCCCAAGTGGTTATCTGTTTGATTTCTGGGACAAAAAAAAAAAAAAAAAAAAAAAAAAAAGGGGAAAAAAAAAAAAAAAAAAAAAAAAAAAAAAAAAAAAAATTTATTTTAATTTTGGAAAAAAAAAAAAAAAAAAAAAAAAAAAAAAAGTGGAATGAAAAAAAGTATTATGAAGATCCACAAATATATTATCCAGGGGATTTATTCATAGGTGATGTGTCCAGCTGTACAGCGGGATTAATACATTCCTATTAATTATTAAATCGCTCAGCTGGTCCTTCTCCCCAAACCTGACATTTATTGAAAAAAAGTAATTGAAAAGGATTTGGCCAGTTCCACTCCCTGTGTTGGAGTGGAACAGAAATCTCCACCAGCCTGATCCCTCTGCCTCCTTGCTTTTGGGCTAACAGACAGTTTATTGGGTATCAATAAAACATAAGAATTACTCCTGGTATAACAATAGCACCTCTTTGCAACCTCCAGCCTGCTTAGCTCCCTAGAATAACGTGCTATGGACGGTGCACGGCATTTTGGACAGATGCTAGAGTGTTATGCTGGGCTGACAACTGCGTCTCTTGGATCAAACACAGCACTGGGATGACTCATGCCTTTTACTAATTTATAAGAGCAGTCTTCCTTGAAATCCCAAAGTAAATACTATCTTCTGTTCTCCAAGAGTGACTATAGCCTTGAAGACAACAAAAGTAATAGGCACTCTGCATGGAAAAATGAGTCGCTAGCATAGTCCTCTTTATACCCTGCACGACACATTTGAATTTGGGGTTGTTTTGCTTTGTTTTGCATTTTTTATTTTTTCCCAGGGGCCGTAGGACTGCAAGGGCCACATAGCCTGAAGAGAACCACAGGACAATGTACAGAGCAACACAAAAAGACTGAGCCTTAGTTTTTTTAAGACAGAGGTTGGAGCAGTATAGCAAGACTGATGGTTTGGATGCATGTAATTCTCAAACTTAAAATCGGGGTTCATTTACTGCATGCATTGTAGTCTCCTTGACAGGATGGTCACTAAACAGGATGGTGTCCTATTCACATATGTCAGGAGTGACCTGCTGAGGGTAAACAAGGCTTTTAAAAGCCAGGCAGGGTTCAGTACATTTTCTATTTTGACTGAAGAAGTGTTTGCAAGTAAGCGTTTCTAACTTCCTAGCTTGTACCGAATTTTTACATGCCTGTGATTACTCTGTGCAAGCAAATAAATTCATGCACTGGCATGTCTAGACAAAAAATACCAGATACCCCATTGAAATTGCTAAAGACTGTGGGCAAACCTGAGAGTGAAGGCATGGTTGACACCTTCCCTCACTGTCATACAGTGCTTTAGCTGAGCACAAAAGCAAATTCCCAAACTGACTGAGCAAAGCCACTTTCACAGTCCATTACAAGCACCTGCCACCTTTGCTTGCAGATCAATGAGCATTACTGTCCCCAGTGTGACATCCCCATCCAGCCCCAGAGTCCTCCAGGACAGGACGAGATAACTTACCAGTCGTGCCTCTCTCCACTGACTCTGAAGATAAGGCAAACAATGAGCTCAGACTATATGCTGGATCTTTAGGTAACTGAAAATTGATGAGAATATCCCCCAAACTGGAACCAAAACGGTTGTTTCGTGAGCAGTGAGCTATCAGCAAGGTGCAGATGCAAAGCTGAGATGCAAAATCGAAAAGTCCCATGTCCCCATTGCTATCACTGATATCACAAACTGTGACAAATTTGTGTGTGCTGCCAGTAGTTTTCCAAGGTGAATAGGAAGCTCTTTTCCTCCGTGCCTTGTAAGACAGCCATTTCAGGCAGCAGCCCTTCCCTCAGACACTCCAGGCATCTCTTCGACCACAAGCTTGACATCAAAGAGCCCCCACTCTTCCACAACCTGTGCTCAGTGATTCTGTAGGCAATTTAGGGTTCTGCTTGATTTCAATACTTTGTACCATGTCTTGAGATGAAGTGGGGCTGGCACCAGCTCCAGATGTGAGGTTGTGAAAGGATTGAAGTAGCGCAGGAAGGACTAACCCATGGCAACGGAAGGAAGAACAAAACTGGAGCCCAAAGCAGCCTCAGACCTCCCTCTACTTGACAGCACCTCTGCTTATTTCCTGAAAACTAGCCGTGTGCTAGGGGACGTTTTTGTAGGAACTGGCTGGTCCTGATGGGCTAACTGTCCCAGCAAGTGCTCGGCAATTTAAGGCAGAAGCTCTAAGATCCTGATAATGTCACCAGGGTGAGTATCTCCCTTCTCACCGTGCAAGTGCAGCCTTGCTCTACGGTAAATCACAGCTACTCAGATGAAGCTGGCTGCAGTTTGTGGACAGATAAAGTAGTTCTTGTCTGTATATGGAACGTGAGTGCGATTCGCACAAGAAACAGAAAAGGTATTTCCCTATGCAAAGGTATTGTCATGACCAAAACCATATTAGATGATTACTGCTGTTCAAAAGTGGGTTTTTTTGAGGGAGTAACATTATGAGTCTGCCTCTAGGAAATGCTTCTAAAGCTTCCATTTTGGGGAACCCTTTCTGCCATACGTAATTACAAACCACCCTCTTATAACTCACCACCCCTCCTGCTTCTTCTCTCCAAAAATCCCTATCAACCAAACCCTGGCAAAGAAGTCCCATTCAGAGCCTGTTTTGAAACAGTTCCTGAGGGTTTCACTGCCGCTGTTGATCTTACGTGGATGGTGCCCTTGTTGTTTGATGAGACACTGTGCTGTGTGAAAGCACCCAGGGCAGAGTGAGGTAATGGGCAGCTGCAGATATTCTTATGTCGCATATCTATTTATCTGACATGCTTGTATGTCAAAGCTGCCATGACTTCTGAAAACAAATATGTTACTGCCTTTGAAGGTGCATTTGCCTGTCATCAGGAGATATATAGTGATCAAGATTCCAAAGTCACCAGAGGTCTCACAATTCCCAGTAATGATGAATGAGACGAGTCTGAATGTGCACGGAAAAACCTGAACTCCTGTCACTGTCTTTTTGGACGTGCTGTTCACACACAATCCTCCCTGAAGGGAGCGTGGACTTGTGAATGCTCAGCTTCCATGAAAACCAGCCTTGTGTAAACACAGAAAACCACCACTAATATTAGTTTATTCATTCCTGATGTTTTAAATGCTTCTGAAAGAGCCTCTTGCAAACATGAAAAATGCAGAGGCTTTTTTCAGAGTTTATAGTAAGTTTCCCAGAACTTCCAATAAATGTGCAAACAGACAGTTAAAGAGAAAAATAAAAATAATCTGGTAACTGTATTCCAGGCATTCAAACTCATCCTGTTATTTGATGCATAGGCAAGCAAGAAGGAGCCCAGTAGAGGGCCATAATGGTGGTCAGGGACTGGAGCACACAACGTCCAAGGAGAGGGTGGCAGCAGGTTTGCCTAGCCCAGCAAAGAGAACGAATGGGAGGTCTTTACCACACCATGGGAAATTATGACTGGATTTAAGGAAAAATACAATCTTGATGAAGACGGCAAAGCCCTGGAGCAGGCTGCCCAGAGAATTTGTTGAATCCCCATCCTTGGAGATGTGGCTAAAATTTTGGTCAAAAATAGGGCCCAACTACACACGGCCCTGAGCAACCTGCTCTGGCTTTGAAGTTGGCTTGTCAGGGGTTTGAACCAGAGGGTACTCAAAGGTCCCTGCCAAATGTAACACCCCGTGATTCTACAATTAGCTTGATCTTACTCAGCTAATTAGCCCTTTGCTAACAATTTTCCTGAAGGTTTTCAAGAAATGCCTCAACGCGGATCAAAGAGCCAAAGGCCACTTGGACCAGCTCAGGAAAAGTTTTGACTGCGGGAGGCAGCGTGTGCCGAACAGCAGGGTACCTGTGGGAGAAGTGGGTGAACAAAGTGGTCAGATTCAAGTCTGTGCTGGAACAGGGGTGAAGGTGATGCGGGAAGGGGGCAGCGCTGATATGCCGGCGCGTATACCGGTGATGCACGTACTTGCTTGGGGCTTGCTTTAAAAAGAAAACGGTTCCCAAAGAAAACAATGAGGTTTTTATGCTTTGACTGACCAAAGCCTTGATGCTGTTCCACAGCATGAGAGCATCATCCTTTCTCAGAAACACATCAGCAGTCCCAAGTGGCTATTTCTGCTTTTGTAGCAAGAGAGAAAATGGTAATTGAGAGAAAGAGAGAATGAAGTGCATCTGACAAGAAAACAACGTGCCACAAGCAACTCCTTTAAATACAGAAAGGTGAGAGTTCAGAACTCCATTCATTCTCCAGAATTTTTGTAGGTTTTTTACCCATCTAATATTTTACTTTCAATGTATTCATTTCTCTTAAAATATCATGCTTTAGAGTAAGAAATCATAGAATTGTAGAGGTTAGAGATGCAAGAAGCCTATTAGATCATCTGCTCCACTGCTCTTTGCCAGCAGAGAATTGCTCCCTACGGTACATTTTCTAGTGTTTTGTCCAGGCTTGTAGTAAAAACCTTGAGTGACCAGGCTTCTACCACGTCCTCCAGCAGCTTTTCTACAGTTGAATACATCTTGAAATACTTTCCTGCTAGTCAGCCTGTGGTTTCAGGTCGCTAATTTCACCCCATCTGGCATTTCTGTGTCCATATAGCAGTCTAAATTGCTTCCTTCCCTTTGGCATTCGCATCTTCTGACTATGTATCTGTTTAGTACAGAGTCAAGGAAAAACAGGGCAGAAAGGACCTTTGCTGTTCACACACACGGAGCTTTTAAATCTGCTTTGTAAGAGAGTGTGTCTAGCTTCCTGGTATTTTTATTGTTTTCCACTTTCCTTGTTCCAATTTGTCCATGCACAGCAACTCCCCCAATTGAGTGTATTTTTCCAGATGCATTTGCATTAAAATGATGTAGAAAATAGATCTCTTGTGCCTTTGATTCAAATACTAGGGGAACTGCACCCTAAAATTGCATCAGCATTTTTGCAGCCAAACTGTAATATGCACTTATGTTCAATTGGCCACCCACACTTCAACTGCAAAGTGTTTCAGCATTGCTGCTAGCAGTTTGCCATCGACTACAAGTGTTTTGGAGGATTTAACTCAGGTATGTTTCCATGCTTACCAGTGGGAACTCATCTTGTAGTTTTCTCTAGTAATGTCCCCAGTCTCAGAGGTCACTTTGTGTTATTTCCATGTCGTGACTTACCGTTCAGTTCCCCCAAGCCAGGGTCATCCGTGAGACCCCTTTATGTGCAGCTCACATTTCCTATAGTTTATTACTAAGGACACTAAATCACAGCGTTTCTGTCACCAACACCATTTTTTCTTTTACTAGATTACTCTGTTGTGTTGTCTAGCGCTTTCTCCCTTCCTTACAATTCTTTTGCTTTCCAGTTCAGATTCTCTTTTCTCCTGGGACCACGATGTTGCCCTTTGCACCTATTTTTTTATCCCATTTTTTTTTTCAGAGGATTTTTAGTGGACCTTCAAATTTTATGGGCTTATTTACAGTTGTATTTCAGTAAGGCAGGATTAGAAGCAATATTGTGGATCACTGAATCCACATCTTTATTATTTCAAACAGCTGTGCCATGAAATCCCTTTAAAAAACTAATTGAGATCCAGTTTGATGAAACCGTAAAACCCATTAAGATTTTGATGCTGCTTTTTCTACAATAAGGCATTCTTGACTTATCTTGTTTGGATGGTTGAAATCCTTCTTCAGGATCCCAGTCAGTTTTCACCGCTTGTCCAGGAGCTGACGTAGTCCTTGAGCTTCGTTAGCTCTTTTTCCTTCCTGTTGCTTCCCCTTTCCCTCCTTCAGCATATCCGTGAATGACAATCAGATTCTGTCTCAGCCTTTGCTTTCTGAACTTAACACATACCAAACTCTTCCATAAGCTGGTTGACAAAGGGCAGGGTAAAACCAGCTGGATGTGCTTTTAGCAAGCTGTCCCACACATCGGGTTTTGCACGGGCTGGTTTATGCTGCAGGATAATCTGGATATTCAGGAAAACACTGTATTTTCATAACTGTAAGTACCTGAGTTTACGGTTTGTTACAGCATAAACATAACTTCTTTTAGACTTCACTTGCATAGTTGTTTCCATTCCCTGGATCATCCTAACAGCCGTTTCTTTGCCTGGTCTGGTTTTAAGCCATCTTCTGGAACATGAATAATTACAGTTGCATGCAAAAGTCCAGAGGAAATCTCCATGACAGGGTTTGTACCGTGCTATTACTGTTTTCATGATGTGTTGAGGGGAAATAGCTCAGTTGGTCTCTCCTGCCTGTGGTAACGTCACAGCTATGGCTAAATGAGTACACCCAGCTCTTCCTTCACTGTCGTTTCCAATTAGCAAACTTAAACTTACAGCTGTTTGGGGGTTTTTTTAAGTGCATAAAGTCACATCTTGCACTATCGCACCTCTTCCTGTTTCTGTTCATCTAGCCCATGAGTTAACACAGCCCTTCAGTCAACTCACTGCTTTGGAAGGCTGCCCCAGCCCTCATTCCTAGGCTGACGCCTCCCAACTGCAAATATTCCCCTCTGTTGTTCTCAACTTACTGAATTTCCTGTTTCCTCCAGTGTTTGTATTATTCTGTACTTCAGTATCTTTGTATGGCTCCAGTTCATGACCATCTCAAATTCAGAGATCCTGTGGATACCAGACTTCCTTCGTGGCTCCAAGTTCATGGGTCACAAGCAACAGCATCTTGGGTCTGCTTAGTAAAGGGCGACTGTTTGGGTTTGTGCATATATTTTTTGAACTCCTGGGGTCGTTTTTTTGTTGCCCCCTAAAGCTTCCGTTCACCCTATCTCTGCAGCTATCATGTCAGAGGCTGGTAGTGTAATGTGACAGCGTCACGCTGATATTGTGCCACAGGCTCAAATAGCATTATGACCCTATTACAGAATAGTACAATCTCTCACAGAATATGTGTGGGTTTTGAATAAATCTTTGATTATTTGATACAAACAGATTTTTTTTTGTCCTTCCCCTATCTTTTGTTGCTTTTGGTGCAGTTTTTAAAGGGTGTGTAAAAGGTGCGTAAAAATTTATTTTGTAAGCAATACAAAATTTCATTTTAAAAAAGGTTCTGTTTTTCCTTAGAAGTATGCCATCGGTCCAGTTACATTACTTATTTGATGAATCTTGTTGTACAAAAAGGAAAATATTAATATTGATAAATAATTAATAATTTGTACCCCTTTTAATAGCTATCCATGAGGGTTGGACAGGAAAACACTAGTGGTACCACTATCTATTATGTAAGCAAGTTGATTTTATCAAATTTCAGTCTGATCAGCAAAAGCAGCTCTGGTATTGGACTATCTTGTTTTGATATTTTGGAGCTAAACACCAGCTAAACACTGGTTTTTTGGTTTGAAAGCATTGTCCTCCTTTGAATTGTTTAATTTCATATTCTGTTTTATATTGTAACAGCAATTCTGAGAAATAAAATCAAAATGAAGTATCATTGTTGACATGTATTTTGAACAATGTAAAATGAATCTTCAAAAATAGTTTTCTTGGATTTTGAAGCATAAGGGTTTCATACATGCCTAATCACAGTGAAAATTGACATCAAAACCTTGAAAATGTACGTTAAACAGAATTTCTATTCAGTGCACATCTTCAAGCTCAACACAAAAATGCTCAACAACTCAGTACAAGTGGTGTGGTTTCTTACTGAAGACTTGAAGAACTTGAGAATAATACTAAAGAATTTTCTGCTCGCCTGCCTAGGCAGATGTGGTTTTCTGCCCCAGGGTTAGTACAGTTTATGCAGCCACACACCCCATTCTGAGGGTGGTTTTCTGCAGAGCTGAGATGTTTCTTTTCCTAAGATGAGCTGTCAACATGTTTATGTGCAATAGCATCAATAACAAACACAGAATTATGAGTAAAACTGGTCTGATGTCAGGAATACATGTTGTGCAGCCTAATTCCAGGCTGCAATTCCAACTTCCTTTTTTGCAAGAAAGTTGCCTTTGTCTTTGTTTCCACCTATAGCTCATCAATTCATGTATCAGCCTCTAGAAATCAAATTTTTTTAATCCCAGCTCGTAAGTGTTTCTGTGGAGGAGATGGTTTGCTGAATGCCCTAACAATTGAAAGAAATCTCAAGTACGACAAAAGCAAGAGGTCACTGAAAGTGTTTTTAGAGGCTGTTAAGGCACATAACAAAACTAGCAAGGTTCCAAAGCAGAGAACAAATATAACGGGACTTAAGTAGTGAATTCTTTTGAGTTCCCACCTGTTCTTTGCCTGGAAAACAGGAGAGAGAGATTAAGTACGTACAACAACATAGCTCTCTTTTAAACAGAAGCTGTGAGGAAAAGCTTTTCAAGTGTCTTTATTCCCTATTCTCTTCTCTTTTACTCTTTCTGCCTCTGTCCTGTGTGCCCTCTTGTGTCACAAGAAAGAGCTTCTGGTCCTTTCATCTTTTATTCCATCTCACATTGATTTAATGTTATGGACTAATTTGATCATTCTTGTTTAACAGCGACATCTTTCAACATTAAAAACCTGGTATTATTGTTACTGGGATTTTTTTACATCAGAGCAGATTCTTCTCTCCGTACATCAGTGTCCGCCCCTACCAACCAGTGGGTGCCCACCAGATCAGCTGTGAGCTGGAGGCATCACCTTGCCTCGCCATTCCCCTCCTGGGAGGTAAGTAAGTGCTCACCACTGTAGTCAAGGGCAAACCAAGGCAAACCCCATCATCTTGCTCTGCCGCTGTTTCCCCTTTTGCCTTTTTGATCCTACACGCTACAGCCCCATTGTGGCAGGGAGTATCTTTTACGATTTATTTGCATTTTGCATGGCCTAGTGGGCTCTGAGGTCACCTCAGCTCACGGACCTCTAGCTGGCTAGATGTAACCAGCTCCTCAAATCCTTTTTTCCCTCTTGACAACTGAAGAAAAAAGATCAGGGAAAGGAATTGGCTGAAATCTGAGCTTTGCCTTTCCCCTGCTTCCTCCCTGCTGGATAGATATCCCTCTTGGACAAAGGCAGGCTCTGAGTAATGGGGACCATAGTTCAGATGATTTGTAAATGTCTTGCAGTGACAAGCTTGACTTATATCCTCTCAAGTTTCTCTTGTTCTCCCATTCACCCAGCTGCTCTGTGCCTGCAGACTAGCACGGCCTCCTAAGTCTGTCTTGCAGCACCAAAAGCAGCCCACGCAGATCGGGCTGCGCAGCCACCCGCAGCTCTGGAATAAGGTCTTCGACACTAGCCTGACTCAGGTCACAGCACAAAGACATGCCAGCCTGCCAGGCTCATTTGTTATTTTGCAAATGACCCGCCCTGGTTTCTGCACCGCTAATTGGCCATGATCCATTTCCTGTTTTATGCATTCATCTCCTGCTTCTGCTGCCTGGTCCAAGAGATGCCAAGCACATCACTCAGTGCACAGCACTTTGAACTTGGACTTAATGTGTAGGGTATTAGACAGAGATTTTTATTAGATTAGAGATCAGGATCTGTTTGTGATAATCTCTGTAACCATTCTCACCAAATCGTCTTACTGCCTGCAGCGACTACATCTCTGGACCGAAGTGCAGAAAGAAAATACATACAACTCAGGCAATACAGTTACATCGGAGATGGCTTTAGCCCAAGAACTTATGCAAGCCAGATTTGTAGTGTTGCAAATTTGTATCTGCCCTATCTGTTTCAAAGAGGAAAAGAGCAACGACCGTTGATACTGCCATGAAGCTGCAAGCCTGAAACACGGAGGAGTTGAAACTTCAACATCTTTTACAATGATGATTTGGCCTGTGGACTGACTAGCTTTGCAATCAAAGCTTCTAAAGTGCATTGCAATTGGCTGAATAAGTCCAACATAGGAAAATCCCTGCTAAAATCAATGGGAGTTTTCTCTACGTTAAGTATATAGGGTTGCTCAGTGCTTGAAAAACTACCGTTCTTCATCGCTAAAGACCCTCACTGATGGGCTCCTACTCTTTACCTGCTTCTCTTCCTTATCTGTATGAGATCACTGTGGTAGTTGGATGATGATATGCTGCATGTACAACTGAGAGAGAACGGCACTCAGCACCGTAGCTGCAAGACGTGGCTGGGCTCTGGTGGCAGCACGAATAGGAGGCTGTGCAGGTGACGGAGCTTGGCCAGCACAGCACACGGCTCTACCATCAGCCCTGTTCCCAGATCTGTTGCTTCCCAGCCAACTTCTAGTGATAATACAGGCTTCCCGGACCTGAACTGCTCTCCCTCATTTTCAAAGCAAGTCTGGGTCTGACTTCAAGTTTACTCTCAGAAGTAGAAATGCTCAGACATTTTGTCCTGTACTTGCTTCACTGTTCCAGTCACATGGAAATTGCTACTGTGATTTGTATGGCTAGTCCAAAAGCCAAAGACAGCATTAATTCAATCTATTGTTAAAATAAAGATAGCACCCTCATAAGCCAAACTAGCTAACTGCCTATTGTCCCCCTCCAGGTCCATCATTTGTCTGGTCTAGCAAGAAAAAAAGAAATGAGAAAGTAGATGATGCTCTCATGGGAAAAGTAACTATCATTTGCACATGTGGCTTTTAGACCCGAGCATATGCACTTGGCATACTCATTTTCTTAAACTGCATATGTTCGTGGATCTCTCCTCTATGACTTACACATGTATGTTGGAATCAGTTGTGTCTTATCACCATTGCCATGGTTACCTTATAGTATGTACATGTTGCTATAATACTATTGCAGATGTCTTACCAAAATTCCCTAAAGCAGAATGATCCCAAAACTTTCTCTGTAGACATCCCAAACTACTAAGCATTGATATCCTTTATAATCTGTTTCCCATCTAAAATAAACTTAGCCTGAACATCTCTGCTGCATAAAGCTGTTTGCCCTTTCTGAGTAGAGAGCAAATTATCCATGTATCATCTCACAAGAAGCCAATTCCTTACATCAAATACAAAGAAACACCTCCTACTTAACCAGGCCTCTCATCAACCTGATTTACCTTTATTTGCATTTCTACATTGCTAAAAAACACAAGAGTGTTGATATCTGCAGTGGGGAACACCTCTGAAATGAGTCTATCATGAAATAGCAAATACCGAGATCATTATAGCAGGGCAGGGCACATCTCAAAGCCTGGGAGAGAGCAAAACTTGAGTTTGTGATGAAGAAATCTTTTTTGCTGTTATCAAGGTACAGGGCCACAAAAATGATCAGACAGATGGAACAACTCTACTACGAAAAAACGCTGAGAGAGTTGGGGTTGTCCCGCCTGGAGAAGACTCCAGGGAGTCATTATTGCATCCTGCCAGTACTTAAAGGGGGCTTCTAAGACAGACGCACACAGACTTTTTAGTAGGACCTGTTGTGATAGGACAAGGGGTGATGGTTTTAAACTAAATGAGGGTAGATTTAGACTAGATATAAGGAAGAAATTGGTTACAATGAAGGTGGTGGAACACTGGCACATGTTGCCCAGAGAAGTGGTATCTGCCCCATTCCAGGAAACATTCCAGGTCAGGTTGGACAGGGCTCTGAGCAACCTGATCTAGTTGAAGAGGTCCCTCCTTACTGCAGGGGGGTTGGACTAGATGAGCTTTGAAGTTCCCTTCTGGCTCAAACTATTCTATGACTCTACGATTCTGTGGTTCTATGATTCTATAACTCCATGACAGTCTTCCAGAATAGAGATGGGGAAGCCCAGATGTTAACATCTGGTTTTAATCCAAACTCTGTATTATTCTCCAGTGGATGGATAAATGCAGAACTCTTATCCTAAACAGTAACTGTAACTCAGCTCAGCCCTACCAGATTTCCCATCCTGTTTACCTTTATTATCATAACAGCTCCTTACTACAGTCACAAGGCTTTGAATATGTGGCCATAATGAATGTCATTATGAGGTTAGAGTACAGTGGTGCAGAGAAAGTGATTCATCACTGAAAAAAAAAAATTATTGGATGATACATTGCCTAGGTGCATGATTCTGGGTTTATAAACAAGAGGTTATATGTTGTTCCACAGCTATAACCTAATGTTACCAAACTAGGCAATACCAAATATACACTTAAGATTTTAAAAGTAATTCCCATGATAAGAAGAGTGAAATCTCAAATAAGTACAAGTACATAGTGGAACCTCTAATAAGAGAGGACAGGGCAGTGGTGATTGTAGCAGTGAAACTTTTCTTCTTAAGCTAAAGATGACGGGTAATTTGTAGATAATTACAAGTGCAGCTAGCTGGCCTCCTTTTTAAGTGGAAGTGGAAAGAAGTTGCAGCTCTGTGGAGAAGAACCTGGGAATCCTGTTGGAGAACAAGTTAACCATGAGCCAGCAACGTACCCTTGTGGCCAAGAAGGCCAGTAGTATCCTGGGTGCTTGAAGAAGAGTGCGGCCAGCAGGTCGTGGTGGTTCTTCTCCCTCTCCACTCTGTCCTCGTGAGGCCACACTGCGTCCAGTTCTGGGCTTCCCAGTGGAAGAGAGACAAGGAACTACTGGCAAGAGTCCAGTGGAGGGCTACAAAAATGATGAGGGGTCAGGAGCATCTCTCTGATGTGGCAAGGCTGAGAGACCTGGGACTGTTCAGCCTGGAGAAGAAAAGAGTGAGCAGGGAGCTTATCAATGCTTATAAGTATCTGAAGGACGGGTGTCAAGAGGACAGGGACAGACTTTTTTCAGTGGTGCCCAGCCACAGTCCAAGGGGCAATGGGCACAAACTGGAACATAGGAAATTCCACATGAACATGAGGAAAAACTTCTTTAGTTTGAGAGTGACAGTCCTGGAACAGGCTGTCCAGAGAGGTTGTGGCGTCTCCTTCTCTGTAAATAATCAAAACCCGCCTGAACATGATCCTGTGCAACCTGCTGTAGGGGAACCTGCTTTAGCAAGAGTTGGACTAGATGATCTCCAGATCCCTTCCAACTCCTACCAGTCTGTGATTCTGTGATTTGGTGAAACTAGGATACAAGGTCATTGTGATACAGTGAATACAGATATCATCATAGTTTTAAGTTAAAGACAACATAAGGTAACACTTCTCTGCTCATGTGTCAAATTACACCCCACTACCCAGAACTGACAGTGATCCTGCCATCTATTATTATTACTATTATGCAGCAAAATTATTGTAGCACTTTATGGATCCTCCTCTATCTTCTGCTGGCATCCAGGAGGTTTTGTCTGAATGTTATTGCCACTGCAGCTTTGGAATGCCCTAAAGATGCTGGTTTGCTGGGAAGGCTCAGCTGAATGCCTACTAATCTAGGGACATCTTGGCATTGGACACAGGTCATCATCAGGATGATGCAGAGGCAGTTGGTCCCTTGCTGCCAGTCAGGCTCTTCTGGACAAGCTGGGGCAGCACTGGGGGCTGATTGTGGCGGGGTAGACTTTCCCAACATAAACAACCCTCCAACTCTAAAAAATTTAATACCTCAATGACAGCCATTTTTCTTTCTTTACCGTCCATCTGGGATGTGGGGATTGAGTTCTTTATGCCAAACAACTTTCAAGGGTCTATGCTGTCTAGAAAACTCAGTTCAAGCCAGGTTGTCCTCTACGTGTAGCACAAGCTGGATTCCCCAGATGGTGAGATGTTCTCCTTCCTCCAGGCTTTGCTGGAGCGGGTCCAGAAAATGGACACAAAGATGATTCCCAGACTCACTCCAGTATGTTTTTGTCTTTCGTGTACTGGGGAGACCAGGCCTGGACCTAACACTTCAGACATCTCACAAGGGCTGAGCAGAGATCACTGAGCTGATCACTGCCCTCAACCTGCTGGCAATGCTCTTCATACTTCAGCCCGGGATACTGTTGGCTTTTTTTTGTAACAAGGGCACATTGCTGCCTTATGCTCCATTTGGCGTCTATCAATCAGGACACCCAGGTCCTTCTCAGCAAAGCTCCTTTCCAGTTGATTATCTCCCGACATGTACTGATACCTGGGGTTGTTCTTCCCTACCGTCGGGACCGTAATAACTGAGTTAAATGCAAATTACATAGTCATTTATGAAGTTTCAAAAACACAAGTGCTCTTATAAACTAATTGAAATAGAAATAAACTGGTTTTCCTTGGGTGCTATTGAGCTTTACCAGCTGCTTTGTGTTATCTGCGTAAAGGGTTATGTGTAATCACTGAGACCCTACACACGTGGGGAAGTTTTATGAGCTCTGAGATCAGCTCCAGATGCCATCTGAGTACTCTCCTTTTCCTGACACCCTTGGGATGCCCAGCTAGCAGGAAGGGGCTGCAACCCCCAGCAGCACAAGGCTGGAGAGGCAGGTTCCTCAGTAGGGCTGGTGGAAGAGCCAGCCATGACAGACCCTCAGGGATGGGCTGTCAGAGAGACATGGGGATCCTACACAGCCAAACTCTTCCCAGTCTATAGTAAAAAGTCGACTTCCCCATGCCTGGAAGTCATTCAAGAGGACTTGTTTATTATGGTAAGATGCTCTAGAATAGCTTGGTATGGTAGATAAGAGCTCACTTGTTAAAAGTGACCTTAAAACGTGAAATGCTGAGCCCAGTTTTCAACTCTGCACCTTCTCCAATCAGTAACATCAGGGAGACATGAGAGGCCATCTCAGAATGGCAATGTGCAGCATCAGCATCAACAAGGAGCAAATTAGCTTTAGGTTCACAAATGTTTTAGTGCATTGGTGCTTTTGCCTTGGGACTTGCTTTTTAATCACCTTTGCCTTCATAAAATTATTTATGGTAATTATTTAGATTATCTCCACTTGGTCCTTCCAGAAGTAAGTATTCTATAGAAAGGAATGGATGGAAATTTACCTAAAATGCTGCATGGAATCTCAAATTATGGTCTTCCATTTGCTGAAAAAAAAAAAAAAGGAAAAAAAAGAGGAAAGATACAAGAGAAACAGAGAGGTACAAGATACAAAGAGAAAAAATAATTTTGCAGAGTCAGGTTTCGTTTTAAAGAACAACTTTTTGGGTATGAACAGTTTTTGAATCTGCTAGGGCTGATATTCGGTGGTCCCACCGTCCCCTGAGTCCTGCAGCCTCCCACACATTTAACACAAGGCTGCGGACCCTCAAGACGGCCAGCCCTGCCTGTGGCTGCTGCACACTGCACCTCAGCACGGCATGCTGGGGCTGCGCTCTGTGTAGGCTTTACCTTCTTATTAAAAAATAAGGTAGCTCTATTTTGCTATGGTTTAAACAAATCAGTGACCCTGAATTTTCTGGCAAATCTCCAGAAGTGGTCTTCTCTGGGAAAAATTTCATGTCCTTCTTGTGTTCATTAAAAGTAAAAGAGAAAAAAACTTTGCACCTGGGGTAATAGCATTTGTCAGTTCCATTTACAGGTTGCCTAGCTCAGCTGCATTAATGTCTACCAAATGGGCAAGCTTGAAAGATCCTTTTTCCCTCACCTCCTTTAGAAATCCGGTGTCATTACGCATACTTAAAAATCACAGGTAGCAAAAGACCGTCTCGGCTTTCCACTTTGACCCCTTACCTTCACAGAATTCCTTGTTATATCGTTCCTACCTTTACCTTATCTAATGTGGCTGTACATATCCAGAGCTTTTGATTCAGACGAATGGTGGCCTATCTACACTATTGCCTAATTATCCTTATTAACTTGGTCTTCAATTTAACTTCCCAGCTTTAGCTTTCACTTTTCTAACTTCCAGCAAATGTTGTTGCTAAAATTATAGATGAAATACAAGAACTTTTTAGGAAGAAACGTAACAGCCAGAGGGAGGGGGGAAATGCTTAAGGTAACTTCTGCCCTGCTTGGTTAAGCAGGACTCCCAGTGACATTCTGAAACAGATGATTGACTGTTGTGCTATCTGTCTGCATTCTAGATTTTTAAATTAATATGAAATCTTGACAGGCACCTTTTTCAAAGCAATGGCCAAGAGAGGAAACAATTATGCTACGCAGTTTTGAAGCTGACAGCCTACATTAAATGGAATCCTGATCAAGCAATACCCATTTCATTGTAGGAGGCATTTGTATTACCCATTGTTGCCTAAACTAAGCCTAAACTAGCTCTTTATCTTCCTGGGAGGGAGGGATGGAAGATAGGTGTACTGGCCTGTGGACATACCCATTGCTGCCTGGTAGCAAAAGAAGGAGCCGAGGTGAACTAGGTTAGAACATGCCCTTTTCAGCAGCTAAATCTGGGAGAAATTAAACTCAATGTTAATTTAACTTTTGATAAAAAAAAGAAATGTAGGTTCATGATAGTTTGCTATTGATAGAATCATCCACGTTTTTGAGGTGCTCCTAAATCAGTACTTGAAATCAGTAATATTTTGTGACAATCGTGTTCAGGAGCTGAACACATCGGTGAGGAACAGGAGAATCCTGTACCAGTTTGATCAAAGTCTCCTCCCACATACATGTGTTGTCCTTGAGCCGTGAGTGAGGCTGATGAGAATGTGGTAATCCGCTGCTCTACACCTGTGTCTTACCCATCTCCCAGCTTGTTTCACTGGATTTTAAAGGGTGAAAAGTTCCTGGCACCATGTGCCAACTCTCCTTCACGTCACGTTGAGTCAATGCGGGATGAGAATACAAATAATCAGGGTCAGACACTTCCTCCTTTATTCTCTGGAGGCCTAACCCAGAACTGGCAGGTTCAGAGTAAATTCAGCAGACCTTGATTCGAGAATAAGATTGTCTGATTCTGCTGACGGACAGTGGAAGAGTACCTCTATGTGGGATGTGTATCTGTGACACCAAAAGAATAAGTCCCGTTATCTGTCATCTTAGACTTCAAGGAGATGGTTTATACTCCAGTAAAATGCAAAATTCTCCAAATAAGAAAAATCCTGGCACCAGATCTTTGCCTCTAAAAGCATTTCTAATAAGATTCCTTTTGAAAAACAGAGAGAACCATTATTCTCTGACCTCTTCTTTTGAAGAAAATATACACAAGGCAGATTAAAGTTTTGTTATTGCTTGATCAAAAAATGCTCTTGAATCTTTGTCGGGGAAAACGTTTTTCAAAATGCAGGAAAGTATCCTTTCATAAGACAGTGTCAGACCTTTTGATGAATTACAATATGTCACCCAACTCTAATTCCTCTTGCTCAAACAGCAAAATGTGTTTGTGTACATTGTGTAGGCTTAATTTTTCTCCTTAATATAGTGGTATGGAAAAAAAAAAACCACCACCACAATGATATAAATCAAGCAAAGAATGAACATTCGCACTGCCTGTGAGGGCAATTAAGACCACATTTATCTAGTGCAATTCCATTCGGATTCCCATAAATATAAGGTAAATAGGTTTTGGAATAAAAGTGGTTCATGCTTATGAAAACAAGACATGTCCATGTATGTCTCGGAAGACTAGATAGGCAGAGAGCAGAAAATGTACAGGATGGGGTGAAAGCTGCCCATGGGAAGAGATCACCCCTGTGTGTTGCACCCTCTCCGGCAGATTCACAAGGGCTTCCTGGCTGCTGCCAGCCATGCTCCAGTGGGATTTGTCTCGCTTGACCAAGAGGTCTGTATGTTAGCAAAGGTTAGTTGTGCACTGGAGCTGAGCACCCAAGGGACTTGGTATGAGGAGGAGAAAGGAACAAGTTCTAGGGACTGATTCATGCATCCCAAGGTAGGAATTTAAGAAAACCAAGATGAATCACACTCAGCGTTACCTGCTTGTTTCCCCACTGACTGTGGCACAGCACAAAGTCTGCGATATTGACAGGAGATGTTTCCCCGCTTGGCAGCCCAACAGCTTTAAGCCATGTTTCAGCTGTGGAGAACCTAAGAGATCAAGTCACATTTCCAAGGATTTTGTACACAAATAATAGGGAATTTGGAGCTAAAGCATGATTAAAAGCCCTAGGTGAGGCTGCAGTGTGGCGATAACATCAGGCAGACTTTATTATCTCACTAGCTGGATATCCCCTTGATTAATTCTGCACTTGTGTTTGCTGCAGATGATCTGCCTCACACTGTCTTTTATCAGTATGTGATCAGATCTTGCTCTGAAGCAACTCTTTTTCTTTTTTTTTTCTTCTTTTTTTTTTTTAAGGTACCATTAACACAGGATGTATTTTCCTTACCCAAAAGCTGAAACCTCTTTTTTCAGCTGGGATGCTGCCCAAAGAGGTTGTGTCTCATAGCCTGCTCCCGAGGCCATGCTGCAGTTTGCTCTACTTCCTGTTCCCAGACTCTAGCTTCTTGTCGTCTTTTTACCTCTGACTCACTGCCCCAGAGTATGCCATCAAACATTTGCATTAAGACTTCCACATTATATGTCCTGACCATCACATTATTGCACAGTTTGGGGCATCTCTTTGATCAGCTACCATTCAATAAAGAGGTAGAGAGTAAAGAGGGTGGTGAAACACTGTAACAGGTTGCCCAGAGAGGTGGTAGAAGACCCATCTCTGGCAACACTCAAGGTTAGGTTGGAGGGGGTTCTGGGCAGCCTGATCTAGCTGCAGATGCCCCTGCTCCACAGGGGGTTGAACTAGATGATCTTTAAAGGTCCCTTCCCATGCAAAGCATTCTATGACTCTATGATTCTCTTCAATCACCACCTCTTTTAGCCCTCATGGAAAGCTCTTTCTCTCTCCAGTGGTTTCAGTGAGGTTTCTGGGTCGGAGAGGCTCACTAGAAACCACTCAAACTTCCTCATACCAGTAAAACACCAAATCCTTTCCTGAACCTTATGGAATTATCGGTGTCAGTGACGTTGCAGCACGTGCAAGATTTGTGTGAAACGAACCACACTAGGATATAGGATATAGGATAAATACAACCCTTCCTTTGTTTGCCATGATTTCCTGTCCTGTGAACCTTAAACATGGAAAGAAATCTCCTTAGGTCAGGGTCCTGTCAATCAGTTAATGTCTCTAAAGTGCAGTGCACTCTTAACAGGACTGTGTTAATAATGAATCGCGTTTGCTTTGGATATAGAAAACGCTTGCCTGAGTTTTCCATTCTGCGTATCAGAGGGGGTAGGGACTCACTACATCCAAAGGGCAAAAAGCCACTACTATGACAGCAATATCAGCTGCTGTAGCCCAGCTGTGACAGGAAGGACTGGACTGACATCCTCCCCATTAGCAATAAGATTTTGTCGTAGGGGCCTCTCCACGGCTGCAAGCAAAGTGAATTATCGAGGCATTAAAATGGACACAGGAGCCAACATGTCCAGTTTTATGGCAGTGATACCTAGATACTCAAGTTTCTCTACATTAAAGGGTAGGCCAGACAGTTGTTAGTGTGGATGTTTTTCCTCAGGTACGACAACACCTACTCCCTCCCCTTTTAGAATTTAAAGATCTCAGGCAAAAGCTTACTGCAAAGACAGGTGGGTGAAGAAGCAGAGGGAATATTGACTCGTAAAGTAGCTTCTTGCCTCTATAGGATTACAGAAGTTGAGTAGGTAGATAGTCACTTTGTCTCCCTCGTCATTTTCATCTCTTCCTGAGCACTGACTATTTTTCTCCTCATTTCACCTTGTATCCCAACACACCATCCATCAGTCTTCTCAGAGGATGGTCCACTGACATGGCAAACAGAGGGGGAAGGACGAGACGCCCCCGGGCTCCCTGTATGGGTACCTTCCTGAGGTACCCTTGCCCCTCCTCTTTATCACCATGTCCCAGCGCACTCATAGTTTCAGTGCAAGTGATGGACAGGTGGCCAAGCCATAGTCAGACCAGAGTAGTGTTCCCAGGGAACAGGACTGACAGGGTTTGTCTTTTCACCATGATGGAAAAGAGTGGGATGTGTAGCTGAAAATAGTTACATCTGGGAAATATTTGTAAATCTGCCCTCCGAGTCTGATGGCAACAAGCATTTTCCACTGACATTATTAAGAACAATGGCAGACTCCGGCTCTACTCATATTTGCTGGCATTTCCATTTCTGCTGCATTCTTAGACTACCTTGTCTACTCACATCTGGGACCCAGACAGTGCCTCTGTTGCCAGCTACGTATTCTCATTACATGCATTGCTTTTACCTTAGTTTGACTCATTTCTATTTAATCATAAAACCACTATTTTTTTTTATTTGGCATCTGTCCTTTCTTCGTGTCACCTTTCTACGCACACTATGGTCCAGTCTCCCATCAGCCCTAGCGCAAAGGCTTGAATAGCCCAAGTGGATGGAGAGAATATCCAAAAGAGCTGAGGCAGGCAAGCAACTGCAATGAGACCTCTGTGGGCTTTGGACATCACAGCTTTGAGTCTTGAAATTCCTTCTGCCATCAGCTACCTTCAGAGGTTTGACAACCTGCATGCTGCCAGCTCTTCTCCTGCCTCTCCTCATCCTGCTAATGATACAGTATGGGAGATCTTGGATGTGGCAACGCGATGAAAATCAGAGTCACCACGTGGTTTTCATCAGCTATTAGATGCTGCCCGGCTGCAACTCAGCTGACTCCCACCTGCACTTCAGCAATGTCACATCTCCCTTTGCATTGCCCACCACTGTGCATAATTTCTACAGTGTGTACAAGAGCACGCTGTGAGCAGGAGATAAACTGTTTGTCCCCGTATGTGTTTGCTATAGCTTTAGGACTCACCTTTCTGTGTACTAGCAAGAGATTAAAAAAATGGACATGAAGTACAAAGATGTGAAAACTCAGTCTGAACCAAAAAAAGGATTAATCTCTCCCTGCTCTTTCAGCCCCTGAAACAGCCTGAAAATTGACTGACCTTGCTTTATGGGGAAGTTAACAAAGAGAGGCTTTTCTGGCCGAGGGAGGGGAGTGAACTCTCGACTATGGTTTCTCAGCCATGGATTCCTGTCATCACTGGGCACAAACTGAGCACGGATGGTAGCTGCATCTTAGCTGACAGTAGCTGCTGTGGAAAAACACCATGGGTAATATCTTTCGTATGATTTTCCTCTCTCATACATCCCAAGACTGTAATTGCCTTTTCTTAATTATGGCTTTTCATTAACTACTCATCCTTATTTCTTCATGAGTGATTACCTCAAGTTCTTTCCCTGCACTGCTCTTGTCCTGTCATGGATATCCTGTTTTGTAGTTGCATTTGTAATTCTCCTAACTGTGCTGTGCCTCTACCTGTTACATTTCGTTCCTTCCTGACAGCTCCTTTAATTTATCCAGGCCATGGCAGTTGCTCCTATATTATTAAGTACTGACCGCAAGCGTTGGGTCATCTCTCTACTAATATTTCCTCCATTTCCCCCTACAGATTTCTCTTAAATGTTTTAAGAAACACTAGGCCTCTGAGAGATGCCTAGGGAGCCTAGCCCTTAGGTGAGGGGGTGTGGGGAAGGCAGAGGTGGGTACGTGATGCTAAGAGGTAAGATTGCATAATGCAATCAGACCTAAGGATTAGTGAGAGACACTTTCTCAGAGGTAGGAAAGAGGAGACAAGAGGCATATCACCAAGAGATACAGCAGGCTGCACAGGGAAAGGCATGGGAAAGAGAATTCATCGGCGTTATCCGTACCCTTCCATAAAAACGTACTTCCCTGGCTTGACAAGAGCAAAAGTGTTGAAAAAGCTTCTGGTTGTGAAAGGTAGGTCTGGTCAGCCTTGGGGTTGCACAGTGCCAGCAGATCCCTAACCACAGAGCGGTGGGGACACTCCGGGGTGGGGACACAGCAAGGCTCACCTCCCAGAAGTGGAGCGTGGGACAAAGCAACACTCCC
>NW_010404189.1:29825-31320 GCF_000710305.1 Buceros rhinoceros silvestris | reverse complement strand
TATTGCCCTTTCTGCTGCTCCATACACATGCCCTGCACAAGCTGCAATCCTGGCAGCAACACACTGCCTGTGCTGAGCCGAGGCCGTTCCAAATCTGGCACCATGCTCTGGCTAATCCAACCCTGCAGCCTGTCCCTCAGCCTGCCCGGAGAGGGCTGCAGGTTCTGGGGACGCTGTCCTGCTGCGACAGCGTCCTCCCATGACACTGTCCTGCTGTGCCTGGGTCCTGCTGTGACAATGACTGGTGTGACGGTGACCAATGTGGCTCCTCTTTGGTAAGCGGAGGGGGAGCCCAGGCAGTTCCTGCGCCAGCCCTTGTTGGCAGGGGGAGGTCCCATCCCCACAGGTCAGAGGGCTGCAGGTTCTGGGGACGCTGTCCTGCTGCGACAGCGTCCTCCCATGACACTGTCCTGCTGTGCCTGGGTCCTGCTGTGACAATGACTGGTGTGACGGTGACCAATGTGGCTCCTCTTTGGTAAGCGGAGGGGGAGCCCAGGCAGTTCCTGCGCCAGCCCTTGTTGGCAGGGGGAGGTCCCATCCCCACAGGTCACTTCTGTCAGTCCCTCTTTGACGAGCAGCCCCCGGCCAGGCATTATTTGGCTCTTGCAGTTCATAATCTTTCTCCCTCCTCTGCAGCAGCAGCCTGGGTAAAACATGCATTAAGATGCATTTCAGGGTCCCATCCCCACAGGTCACTTCTGTCAGTCCCTCTTTGACGAGCAGCCCCCGGCCAGGCATTATTTGGCTCTTGCAGTTCATAATCTTTCTCCCTCCTCTGCAGCAGCAGCCTGGGTAAAACATGCATTAAGATGCATTTCAGGTGCTCCATGAGCTGGTTTCATAAAATTTTAGTGAATAATCTTTGGCTTTGACAGAAATAAAATAAACCCTACATATTGCTGTAATCTGTCAAGAAAAAAAGGACATTTGGAGGTGTGCCTTGGGGTTTGGCAGAGCTGAAGCTGGCCACGTCACACACACTGCGCCGTGGGTTTGCCGGGCCGGCTGACCTGGAGTCGTTTAAGATAAAATCTTTGGGCATTGCCCAACTGCTCGATGCAGCAGCGGGTTTATTCTGAGATGGCTGTGCCAATGCCGGCTTTTCGCTGCTCAGCCTTGTCCTTGCTGAATGACATTACGGTCGCTGGAAATCATGCAGCTTAAACTAACACTAGTGTCTCTTGTCTAGGGTGAGCAGAGACACCAAGGACCCAGCACTGAGCCGGCCGCCTTCTTCCCGGAGCCCTGCCAGGTCCCTCGAAGCTGCGGATCAGGGGAGGATGGCGAGTCCCTTGCCGAGTGCTCGAAGACGGGAATATGGCAAAGCTCTGGCAGACAGGGAAGAGCTGGAGAGCCCGAAAAAGCCTGTGGATAGGATAGGAGAGACGTCCCCATTGGTGCTGCAGCGAGGAGGCTCGCCCGCCCCAGACGGGAGGTTCCCCAGCCCGCTGTCTCCAACAGTGCCGAGGAGGAGACGGCTTTCTCCGGTGGCAGG
>NW_010404189.1:29273-29773 GCF_000710305.1 Buceros rhinoceros silvestris | reverse complement strand
CTCTGGGCTCCAATGGTGCGGAGGAGGAGACGTCTTTCTCCGGTGGCAGGGCCGGCACCCAGCTCGTCGGCCTCCCTCTCTGAGTATGTGGAGGAGCTGCGGCGGCAGCGGGGAGCGGAGCGGGAGCAAGGGCACCTGGCACTGGGCGACACCTCTCCCCTCCCCGTTTACCGCACCACGGGTGCCGCAGCCCTGCGGCGCTGCAGGGCTTTCCCCGCGGCGGAGGAGTCCCTGGGGAAGTGGGATGGGAATCAGCCGGGAAAAGGTGAAGGAGCCGGCACCAGCCTTGTGCGCTCCTCCAGCCTGCGGAGCATGGCCTCAGAGCCAGCCGAGCCGGCACGCTCTCCAGTGCTGAAAAGAGCATCCAAGTTTGGCTCCTACGACTCCCTCCTGCAAACCCTTGATGGCTCCAGTCGCCGGCCAAGCTCTCCAGCTGCAGGGATGGAGACACTGGGTGCGCTGCGGATGAGCTCGTGGAGGAGCTTCCTGGAGCCATCGAT
>NW_010404189.1:28583-29075 GCF_000710305.1 Buceros rhinoceros silvestris | reverse complement strand
AGTGACCCTTTCAGCTGGCGAATACCCACCCTCAACTATGAGAGAAGAACCAATGTCGACTTCGACGACTTCCTCCCGGCCATTCGTAAATCCCGCTCCACCAGCAGCCTGGCCAAGCCCGGGAGGGAGAGGAAGGACGGTCACCGGCCCCTCACTGTCCGCTTTGAGGATGAGGCTGTAGGAGGCAGCTCAGCATCCTCTGAGATGAAGGGCACAGCCAAGCGCAGCCCAGCACCCCGGGAGGACCCCGGGAACCTCTCTGACTCCTCCTCATCCTCTGGCTCTGTCCTGTCCTCCCGGAGTGCCGACAGCATCAAGCGGCGGCCGCAGCCCCAGCGAGGGGATGGGGAGGGGTGCAGTGGCAAAGCCAGCACCCAGAGCAGCGGGGCAAGCCACCGGGCAGAGGCAGAAGGGAAGGAAGATGACGTTACCAGCATCATGAAGAAGTATCTGGGCAAAGACTAAGGTAACCATGCTCAGACGCTGCCCGGC
>NW_010404189.1:27606-28438 GCF_000710305.1 Buceros rhinoceros silvestris | reverse complement strand
CCCCGACCCGCTGCCTCTCCAGCCCATGTGGTGCCTGCACCAATGCCACAAGATGTGTGGGGACGGGGTGTCCCCAAGTTCCCCCCGGCACGTCGGAGCAGCCCAGGGCAGGGGAGGCACTGGCCCGGCTTCATCCTCGATGCCTGTCTCTGCTTCACACTCCACAGCAGCCAGGATGGTGCCAGGGATGCCACGTGGCACCAGAGACCAGCCCCCATCCTTGCCCCCTTTGGAGCTGCAGGGGGGTGCTCGACAGGGTCGCTGTCAGTGCTGGGGACTCCCCCGAGCTGGCCACAACAGTAGCTCTGAGCCCACTGCAGTTCCCTGACCTCCTGGAGTCCCAAAAATTGTGTCCCCCAGCTCCCACCGCAGCACCCAGCAGTCAGGTCCCCGAGTCCCACTGGCAGCCCTCAGTTCATGTGAAATTCCGGCGCTGGCTGGGCACTGGAGGTCAGCCCCCACCCTCCAGAGGGGATCCTGCTCTGCTTCCCCCAGTTAGCAGCTGCCTCTGACAGCCCCTCAGATCCTATTTCTGTATTGCAACTGTCACCTCGAGAATTAGGATTTATTACTGCAATCCAGGTTTGAAAGCGGAGTCCCTAATGAATGCGCCACAACTGTAATTAAGTGTTTAAAATAGATTAGAAAAACATTTTGTAAAACCATCGCCTTTAGACTAACTTATTGGGTGTCAAGCTGTGACCAAATTGACTAAGCCAACACACGAAGGGAGCGCGTGTTAATAAAACATTTCTTTCCAGGAAGCACAATTTGCATAATGAAACGTCCCACTTTCTCCAGAGTTTGTTTCAATACACTGCAGCTGCCGGAC
>NW_010404189.1:26816-27383 GCF_000710305.1 Buceros rhinoceros silvestris | reverse complement strand
ATTTGGTTTAAATAAACTGCAGCGGCCGGCCTCGGCTGAGCGAGGAGCTGCCACCCGGCCATCCGCTGAGTGAGAGGAGCGCCCGGCGGGGAGCGCCCCATCGGAACGGAGACTGGCAGCAGCTGCCCAGAACTCCGGGGGTGGTTTGGCATTTCATGGGACTCGTTTTGTTTTTAAACACCCTGTGGTTTCTTTGTGCTCCTGCCCCGTTTCCCACTAGCGCAGCTTTGCTCAGGGCCAGCCGCGGGGACGAGGGACTTTCCTGTTCTCCTGCAGTCGGTTGACTCAGGAGTTGGTGCTGTAAGTAAAAACCAGAGGCTGCCGCAGATGCCTGGTACCATGCCACGCCATCAAGAGCTGGAGGAACACCAGACCCTCTCCTTTTGAACACGGAAGGTGCTGCCCAGATGCCTCACCCCACGCAGTGCTCCGCCAAGATCAGCCGAGCAGCTGAAGGTGTGACACCACCAGCAGCGGAGCTCTGAAGCTTTGGTAATTCCATAGATACCTGAAGATCCCTCCGTGGCTTCACGGGCCCCCCCTCCCCGGGCACTCCTGCACCATCCC
>NW_010404189.1:25890-26347 GCF_000710305.1 Buceros rhinoceros silvestris | reverse complement strand
CTCCCCGTGCCAGCCCCCACAGCCAGGGGCTTCTCACCCCAGACCCTGTGACCCGCCCATCGCTCTGCACTCAGGAAAAGCTCTTCTCTCAGCCTCTAACTCCTTCCCTAGAAGAGATGCAAACTCACTCATTTATCAGAGTCTGTGACACCGGTACCTGGGCAAACCTCCCCCTTCCACCACTGGTTTCTAATTAAATTGCTCAACTGGGAAATTTGCCCCAATTTGCCCCACCTCGTTGGACCCCCCCGGAACGGCCACAGCGCGGTGGCACCTTGGGAAGGCAAACGGGGCAGTTTTCAGCATTTGCTTTTGCCTTTTGGATTCTTCACATGCGTGTCTAATTTAAACCAAAGCCTTGCAGCAAGAGGCGCTTTCCCTGTCACGGGAGAATGCAAAACCCTCCGGATCTGGGTTCACGTCAGCAGTCTGCTTTGCTGGCATCTGCTGGCTGCGG
>NW_010404189.1:23897-25795 GCF_000710305.1 Buceros rhinoceros silvestris | reverse complement strand
GGCAGTCTGCTGGGCTGCCATCGGCTGTCAGCGATTCCCAGCAATTCCTCACTCCCAGCCAGCCCCGTGCCGCCGGGCAGCAGAGGCGGCTCTCCACAAGGTGACATTCCCTGCACTCCCAGGTCTCTTTTTCAATAGGGGGCTCGGGTAAGAGGACAGCAAATGAAGAAATTGCCTCTACTCAGTTTAAAAGTGGCCTTTGCAATGATGCTGCTATTTCTGGAAATAAAACTCAATGAGTTTTGGAGTTCTTGCTTGTCTCAGCACCACCCACCCTGGCCATGCACAGCAGCCGGGTATGTGTGTTTGGGGGGTCTCAGACCCTGCCCCACCCCAGCTGGCAAAGCTACCAGTCGGTGCCCAGGGCTGCCAGCCCTCCTGCAGCAGCACGGTGCTGGTGCTGGTGAGGTAACGAGGTGCTGAGACCCAGGATGGCCCCAGGCTGTGCGTTGCCATGGGGCTGGGACACCCCGTGCTTGGCTCTTCGCAGCGAGTCGTGCTCCCCAGATGGATGTCATGCTCCTTCGGGAGGGAGGGGCCTCTCCAGGGGGCAGATTCAGGCCTCAACAGCAAGAACACCCCATATCACCCCAGCACGGTCTGGCTGCAGGGACTGTGCTTCCCCCAAACCTTCCCTGACCTGTCGTGGGGGGGTCCATGGTCCACGCAGCAACGATGATTTATTTCAGATGTTTGTCTGGCAGCACGTCTGCAGGGTCCCTGCAGAGCTGCTGTTCGTGGCACTGTCTGTGAGCGCGTCCAGCTCTCTCAGAGCTCAGTGCAGCCCCAGGAAGGATCCAGGGGTGCAGCATGGGGCTTCTTAAAGCTGTTTTTCCCCTCGAAACAGGCAACCTGCAGCGCACCGTGCCATCACCACAGTCCCTGCGATCTCACGAGTTCAGTGAAAGACATCTCCTACCCAGACTCTCTGCAACTCAGAGGAAAGCAAAACCACTCTCCTCCCTTCCGCGTTTTGGGGTGGAAAAAGAAAAATCACAGATTGTGGCATTTGGAAGAGACTCCTTCATGGCCTGCCCGCCCCACTTCAGTAATATATTTGAACAAACAGCTCAGAGGCAAATCACACAAAGCAGTGCCGGCCGAGCTGGGCAGGAACGGGAGCATTTTCCCTGTGAAGTTCTCACCTGAGTGATGCTGACCCTGCCCTCGCCCCCTCAAACCGCCCCACTCAGACGCTGGAGCTGACCAGGGCAGGGGCTGCAGTGGGGGGACACGGTGTGGGGGGACGGTGCACAGGGTGGGGCAGAGCACAGAGTTCTGTATGTGGGTGCCGTTGGTAGTAGCACTCATGGGGTTAATGGTCCCAACAAGCTGCAGGGGCAGGGCGATATAATCTGATCAAACCCCAGCGCAGCAGCAGCACTGCTGGGGTGGGAATGCCGGGATCCCACAGCCCTGGGCAGGCAGAGGAGGCAGAGTGGGAGGGACAGGGAACGTGGGGTGCGGGGCTGTAAGACGGTGAGCAGGACTGGGTTGGAGGGTGCAGGCAGGTGGACGAGCAGGAGGAGCACCACTGCGTGGCTTCCTCCCGCAGCATCGCAGCTTGGCCACCCCCGCTCCTTCCCTGCAGCACGTGGCACTGGGGGGGACATGCTGGTGCCCACGAGGGTTGGGGGGTCTGCAGGTATGGGACCCCAGCGGAGAGCTGGCTAGTGGCACCAGCAGGGAGAGACACCCTGAAGGGCACCCAGCACCCGTGCCAGGAGTCCAGCCCTGCTTGGCATCGTCACCACCTTCAGCCTCTGAAGCCTGACATACCAACGCCGCCTGGGTGAGGTGTTGGTTTGTGGCTCCTTTGTAGTCTAATCTCAGAACGCTACGTAAATGGCTCATCATTTGGTGGCTGTAGTGAAATGACTCCTTTGACAGCGAGCCTC
>NW_010404189.1:23433-23728 GCF_000710305.1 Buceros rhinoceros silvestris | reverse complement strand
TGACTACAGCCGGGGGTCACGGAACGTCAGGCTGTGACTATGCACACTCGCAAAAGAAAAACAGATTTGTGTGTAATACACTGACTTTTCTCCTTTCGCTTGCAGGGCACAAAGAAAATTGCTCTGTCACTTGAAATGGCTTTGCACATCCTTTAACAACAAACCAGGGAAAAATGAGGCTCAGGCTGGAGCAGTCCGGGCTGCATCCAGAGCGCTGTGTGCCCTTGAAACAGCTGGGCCCCGAGAGGAGAGGGGTGTTCATGGGCAGCAGGATGGAGCCATCCATCAGCCCCAG
>NW_010404189.1:22394-23262 GCF_000710305.1 Buceros rhinoceros silvestris | reverse complement strand
ACCTGTGTCGAGCGCGGGGGCTGGAAATTCCTGGTCCTTGCCTGCGCCCGACAGCGCAGGAGGCACGTAACCAATGGCTGGGCCAGGCACGTTTAGGACTGCGGCAGTTTATCTCCTGGAGCAGCAGGAGAAGAGCTGTTCTCTTCGGTGATCCCCGCCACGGTGGACTCTGCCCAGGAGGCTCCGTGGGTGGTGGGCAGGGCCTGGACTGTCTGTGCTGGACACCTGCATCTCTCTGCATGGCTCCTGGTCAGCCCAAAAGGTCCAGAATGTGTATTATATTTATTATATATAAAATATATTGTATATATTATAAATTATAGACATTTTATGTGTGTGCATCATAAAGGAGTTTGAGATGTCATCAAATGACATAGGAAAACCCAGTGTAATTATCCTCGTTCTGTTTTCCAGAAACACTAAAGGGGCTTTTAAACACTTTCTCACTAAAGGGGCTTTCACTGGAACTGTTAGAGTTCTTATATTTCCTTTGTGTTCTCTTTTTTTAAGTGCAGTCTCGTGCAGGACTTTCCCACCTCTATCCAGAGGGATGATTTTTACCACTCTCCCTTGCTTGTTAAGCAAAACTGCTGGAAAATGAACCCGATACAATTACCTTTCCCTGCACAGATAGTGATAATTTCTAACGATTTCTGCTGTGCTAAATAATTTACTTGGTGTGAGGAGAGAGCAGGAGACAGTCCCTCCTCCACTTGCCCAGGAGATAGAGAGGGCACTGGGACCCACTGGGACAGTGGGACAGGGGGAGATGAGGGATGCTGAGCACTTTGCTGGGTGCCATAACCCTACCTGGGGACCTGGGAGCAGCATAGGGGGGGGCGCGGGCAGGGGGGGCACGAGATGAGGT
>NW_010404189.1:20806-22233 GCF_000710305.1 Buceros rhinoceros silvestris | reverse complement strand
GTGGTGGTAGGGCAGGAGGATGTGGTGATGGGGCAGGAGGGGCTGGTGATGGGGCAGGAGGGGCTGGTGATGGGGCAGGAGGGACTGGTGATGGGGCAGGAGGGCAGCATGGTGCCCAGGGTCCCACCAGGGACCATACCTTGGCCATGGCTCTGTGGAAGTGTGCCATTTCTCCACAACTCCACTGCTCATCGGCGTTACCAGGTGATGAATTTCTCTGAAATCCGGAAGGAACAGCGAGAGCTTAATAACAGTGACAGGTCCTTGTGCTTGTGCAGCACGTCGCAAACCAGCTGGGGAGAAGTTTCTACAATAGGAACCTTTCCAGAGTAACGTGCTGGCAATCGGGGACCTGAGGGAGAGGGAGGGAATACAAACCCCCGGTGGCAGCAGCAAATCGCCAGTTTGAGGTTCATTTGCATTCTTATTACAGAGCTTCAGCCTTGGCAATACCGATCCGACCCACCCGCACATCACTTACAGGAACGGCTGCAAGATCCCAAACCCGGGCCAGCTGTTGAAGCTGGAAAGTGCTTTTCAAAATGCACATCAGTGTTCTCCTCTGCTGGTTGGAGGGGCTGAGGTGCAAGGTCTGTGCCTTGGGGATCGGCCCCGCGGAGCTGGCTGCAATCCCGGGACTGTGAGAGGAGGCAATCGCACTCCTGCTGTTTTTTGCTGAGGTGTTAAAAATAACTCAAAGTCTTGGAGTTTTTTTTAAGACAAAGGTCACGGGGTTTGGGACCTGTCCATTTTAATTACTTCCATCAGCATCACCCTTGTCAGCTGTTGTCCTGCAGGATAAAGCCATTCTGCTTTGCCAAAGTTTCCCAGTTAAAGTGGGATGTCACTGGGAATTGACGTGTGCAGCACAGGACAGACTGACAGCCCCTCCGGCGACCCCAGGCTCCTGCCACCGAGGAGTGGGGACGGGGATGGGGACAGGGTTTGCTCCCGGGGCAGGTCGGGGTGCCCTGGGCAGGGAGTGGGGATCGTAGCCACCCCCCAGCATCAGGACCGCGGCGGCTCATGGAGCGCAGGGAGCTGGGGAGCACGGGTTGGGATCCAGGGAGACAGGGCTCCGTGCTGACACGTGACCACGAGCTTCACAGAAAGTGCCAAGAAAGCAACATTGGGAGGTTAAGAAATGGCAGAAAACAGACAGATTCTTTCCTGTGGAATGCAGTGAGATGATGACTGCGGTTCCACAGAGCTGTGCGCGGCGGCTCATGGAGCGCAGGGAGCTGGGGAGCACGGGTTGGGATCCAGGGAGACAGGGCTCCGTGCTGACACGTGACCACGAGCTTCACAGAAAGTGCCAAGAAAGCAACATTGGGAGGTTAAGAAATGGCAGAAAACAGACAGATTCTTTCCTGTGGAATGCAGTGAGATGATGACTGCGGTTCCACAGAGCTGTGCAGCCGGGATAA
>NW_010404189.1:18635-20743 GCF_000710305.1 Buceros rhinoceros silvestris | reverse complement strand
CGGTTCCGCTGAGCTGTGCATCCGGGATAACTCATTAGTATCTACGGAGGGCTTCGGGATCCTCGGACGACCCTCGGCCGAGTGGTGTCAGCTGTTATTGCCATGAGAGATGGCTGGTGACAACGCGGCGGGGGGGTGAAGGTGTGTGTGGGACGGGTTGCTGTGGGCTGTGCCGACCAGCTGCCCCCCACTGCGGGCTCCCCAGTTTGGAGGGCGGCTGGCAGAGCTGGTGGCGCAGACCAGTCGCGCAAAAAAGTGCATCCAGCAAAGACCTCTGGGCTTCCCACCTGCTGATGCAGAGGTCGGTGGCCGCTTTCGCCGAGCTCGGCAAGCCAGCGGCCAGCAGCCAGGCTAGTGGCAAAGCCACAAAGGAGGCGCAGGGGAAGAGCTGGAGCTCTGCACCCTTCGAGCGTCTTTGTACTGACGTCACCAATTGCGGGTTTTTTTGAGCCCAGAACACCCCACAAATTAAATTATTTATTCATATGAAATGTGCTTACAATTGCAAAAGGGATTCGCTTAATTGAAGAGCAGCCAGTGGCTTAATGAAACTATAAAAGGGTGAAACATGCATAAACGGAAGAAAAGCGTTTAATCGTGGAGCGATCGCTTGATGTTCGTGAGCGCATTTAGCTTCCAATATAGCTGAGCAAATAATGCCGAGATCCCATGAGCAAAGAGATATTTTTATCTTTTTGCACAAGCCCTTGGTTTAAATTTGACATGATAATTGTGAATTCCGGTGGTTCATTACCATAGCTACAGAAGGCTGTGCCCAGCCAGTGGATCGCATTACTAATGGCTGTCACAGGTTGGCTGTGCCTGTGTCAGCATGACTGTAATCCCTCGCATGGTGCCCGCCGTGACACCACTGAGCCAGCGTCAGCTGCATGAGGCACCGTGGGCACGTCACCGGTGCAGGGTCAGCACGGAGAATGGCCTGTGCTGGTGTTTAAGCCGCTCAGCTCACCGGAGATGGCAGCTACGTGACAAACCTGGCTATCAATGGGGGCTGATGATCACCCGCCACTGTCCCCCAGCTCTGCTGGCACCCTGGGGCAGTGGGACCCTGCACCCAGCGTCTGCTTAGAGGGTGAGAAAAGCTTCTGAGCACCTTTTATCTCACATTTTGCACCAGCCCAGGACATTCCCCACTGGTAGGGGCTGTTTTCAGGAAGGAGCTGGGCAGTCCTGGCACCTGCACTCGTTTCCCACTTGGAGGATGCTGCTGTGGCTGCACCAAGGAAACGAAGAAAGGGCCCAGGAGCTGCTGGTTTGGACACTGAGGGTGCTGCAGCGAGGCCATGCCAAGCCTTGCACAGCCTCGGGGGAGTGCAGGACCCGAGAAAGCATTTGCTCACAGAGCATCAGCACAAGGCAGTCCAGGGGCTGCATCTCCTTGGGAGCAGCACCACGCCGACACCTCCCCAGCACACCGGAGCTGGGAGCAGCACCATCCTCTTCCTCATGGGAGGTGCTGGCCGAGGGCTGAGGCAAACTAAGCCCTGTGCTGGCCCATGTAGCCCCACGCCAGGTCCAAGCCAGCTCTAACGGGCAACGCACCCTCAGTTCGGCAGCTCCCAGCAGCTGATTAATCCTTGGTCTTGTTAATGGTCAGAGCGGCTCGTCTGGGCTGCGTAAGCCTGTCTGCTTCGCTGTGAACAACACAGCACAGCGGGGCGGTTGCTCAGGAATTATGCCGTGATTATAATTAGTGTGGCCAGCAGAAATGTGGGGCATGGAGGGGATGTTCTCCGGGAGCGGAGCAGGAGGATGAAGCCAGCAAGCTCTGCTTTGGCCCCGGCTGGTGCATCCGCGGTGTGTGCTGCTGCCTATTAATAGCACCCGGCTCCACGTCAAGGACGAGGCTGTCAGCGCTGGAGGAACCACTTCTGCCTGGTCCTGCAGCGATGCTACCGGGGGAGTTCCTGCCAGAATCCGCCTCTCCTTCCCTCAGCCATCTGACAGCAGGAGCCTGGCACACCCTGCACAGGACTTTGCTGCCTCCACTAAATGCTTCTACCTGGAAAATGCCCCGTCCTGCTCCCTGCGTTGTGCTGAGCCTCCCAGAGCGGGGCTTGTCCCTGGGCTGTGGAAGGGCATGCTTG
>NW_010404189.1:16812-18466 GCF_000710305.1 Buceros rhinoceros silvestris | reverse complement strand
GCGTTCCAGGGCCACTGCACGCCAGAGCCGATTTTGTAACGGGTGCTGGTACTGCGAAATCCCCGTAGCCAGGGAGCGCACGGGAGGGTGGGGAGCTGTTCTGGCTTCACTTTTATGGAGATTAATTGAGAAACATGCAGAGCAATCCCCCGTCGCCCTGGCCTCCTCCCCTTGGTGCGGCACGATGGCTCCGCGGTGCCACGGCGCTGGATGGAGGAGCGATTGTTGGGGGCACCCAGCAGCACCCCCCCAGCTGGACTCCCCACCCGCTGCTCACAGGGGTGCTGTTACCCACCCAAGGGCACAGCACAGGCAGGTCCCCTTGGCCCAGCGAGCAAATCCCTGAGGATTTTGGGCAGATTAGGAGCATTAGCAGCAGCTGAGCTGGGGTGACCACTTTGACTTTGCAGGTCCAGGTCCTCCTGCCACTCTGGAGGCCTTGGAAAACTTGTCGCAGGGCACCTTTGGGCTGCTCCTGCTGCTGGGCTTAGCCCAAATCCCTGCCCAGCACTGATGCTGCAGAGAAGGTGCTGACGGCTTTGGGCTTCTTCACTGAAATCCCTCCCAGCACGTGCCAAGGCACAGGCTGCAGCTCCTCTGCCTGCCCCAGCCCGGGGATGAGGGCTGTGTGTGGGTCCTGGAAATCAGAGCTGGATTTGCTGGGGGAAAACTCTCCTCCCTTCCCAGCTGAGAGACGTCCTGCACCAGCCACCGCCCTTCCAGCATCTCTGGCTTTGGACACTCATGGGATCCCTCTCCCACACCGCTCCTGGCCTGGGCTTCAGGCTGGGGTTTGCTGTTGCTAACTCCAGTGGTAAAAATACATAAGATCGCTTTTAAGAGACATTGAACACACGAATTCTGTGAACTCTTAACAGATTCTGAAACCTCGCCAGCCTGTGCACAGCCCAAGGATGCAGCCAGTGAGGCACTGGAGACCAGTGGTCTCTGGGCAAAGCCTGGTCTGGCTGCAGGAGCAGAAAGGATGAAAGAGATCGTTTCAAGCCAAATCCTCACGTTTGGGTGTGGGGGCTCTGCAGGAGCAGAGCCAGCAGTGCTGCGCGGTCACGGTGCTGCTGCCAGACACGCAGCACTGGGGAAAACAAGGCTCTGACCTGCGTGGGAAGAACTCAGAGCTCCAGGCCCAGCACAGCGTTCCTGCTGGGGCCGTGGAAGAGCAGACTCTGCCGAGCTGTGCAAAGAGAGACCCATTTGTCCAAAGCGATCTTCTTCCCTGGCATGGCTGAGGTCACCCAAAACCGATCCCACACTGCACCTGCACAGGCAGCGGGTGGTAACAGGGACTGCAGAGTCCATCGGCTCTGCTGCAGCTGCGGAAGGAGTGTTGGCACACGAGGATCCCCTGCTCTGCAGAGCATCCCTCCAGCACCATCGGCAATCCCCCAGCTCCCTGCACAGTGGCACAAGGCAGCGGGTTGGGGAATCTCTCAAATCTGGGTTCCAAACTCTCTAGCTGAGGAGCTGCTGTGAACAGCCTGGTCTCCGACACTGCGTTTGTATCGCGCGTTGTGTGGAGTTTCTGTAACCAAGGAGATTGGGAACTCGGGGGAATGGCTAATCCCGCTTATCGGGGGCTTTCCGTCATCTCGGTTATTCACAGAGCTGTGCTCGGTTTAATGAAGAGGTTGGAGAC
>NW_010404189.1:12283-16642 GCF_000710305.1 Buceros rhinoceros silvestris | reverse complement strand
GCTGTGCCGGGAGACTGTTCCTTACCAGGTACGCTCAGCTGGCGTCTGCTGATATGAGGAGACGGACAGCGCAGAAACCCAGTGCTCTGTGCTCCTCTCGTCGTAAAACTTACATCTGAATCGCAAAAAGCAAGGGGCCATTTCCAAGCCGGCGTGAGCTGGTGTGGTGCTGAGGAAGGCGCCTTGCCTCGGCTGCCGGCCTGGTGCGGGGGTGCCTGGGCGGCGGTTTGGAGGGGCTGCACCCACGTGCTCTGCCTTTACCCAGGATGGAGCATTAATATATTCCTGCCCCTTTTGGAGTCTGCTCCTGGGGAGGAAAGCCATTATTTAAGCATTAATTCCTTGTGTGGGCTCTCCTGTAATAAAGCAGGAGTGCGGAGGTGTTGAAGGAATTACAGTTTTATTTAATCATGGAGTAATTACAGGACTGTAGCTCTATGGAGTGGATTTAAGCATTAATTCCTTGTGTGGGCTCTCCTGTAATAAAGCAGGAGTGCGGAGGTGTTGAAGGAATTACAGTTTTATTTAATCATGGAGTAATTACAGGACCGTAGCTCTATGGAGTGGCTCTGATTGACTGCCCTGCCCAGATCGGCCTCAGCTCACGGGGAGGGCTGAGCCCTTTGACACCAAACACACTCAGGGACAACATAGCATCAGGCACGGGTTCTGCAACCACGCTGCAGCCGTCTGTCAGCAGCATCGCCCCATCCTCCTGGGGCCTGCACCCCCCCAGATGCCAGCGGACAGTGAGCATGGTCAAGGAGCTCGTATATATATACATACACATACATAAAACCCATCAGGTGTATATATATATATATATATACACACAGACTCTGGCAAAGAGAGCCCCAGCCTGGAGAGGGCTCCACTTCCCAGGTGGTTTTGCCCCAGAGCCGCAGCCCCGTGGCACAGAGCAGACACCCCGGGGCTCTACCCAGACCTCTGACTAACATCGAATTTTGTACGAGGCACCAATGTACAGAAGGCAAAGGAAATGCCCGGTGGGTGCAAGTCCCCCAGCAGGGACACTGGGAGGACCAGCCGTCCCAGCTCAGTTGTTCGCTTGGGACACGGTCAGTGCTGGGAAACGCATCCTCTCCCCCAGCCCACAGCGGGGACTCGAACCTTGGTTTGCCTGAAGACTTCCACCATCCTCACCCAAACATGATTGTGCTCATCTTCAGACCAGGGGGGTTCTGCAGGGTCCAGGCTGCCTTCCCAGCACCGGCAATTAGATTCCTCCAGATGCTGCTTGAGGGAGCCCAGCCAGTTGCGTTCCAGTAAAGCTTCTTCTCGGAAAAAACGTTCTGTCTTAATCTGAAAACTTCAAGAGACAGAGAAAGCATCACTTCCCTTTGATCATTTGTTCGGTGGTTAATTACCCTCACCATTAGAAATGTGTCCTTTGTTCTGATTTAGACGTGTCTGGCTCTGGCTCCCAGTCATTAGCTCTTGTTACGCTCTCCCGGTCAGATTAAAGGGCCCCTTCGGAGCCCACTGACCCCGGAAGGTTTGTGCACAGTGGATTCCGGCACTTCGGGATCCTCCTTTTGCTCAGTCCCACAGACCACACTCCCCCTCACCTCTCTGAGGCAGTTCTCCACTCCGCAAAGGATTTCCCTACCTCTCACTCACCCTCTCCTGTTTGCCCAAACCCCTTTTTCATTGACCACAGCTCCCAGCCCTGCCTGGACTAGTCTCCTCGGTCCCAGGAGGTGGCAGGACCATGGCAAAGCCCCTCCAGCCACACGCCGGGGCCGTTGGCTCCAGCACAGCGCGGGCACTGGGAGCGTATTGCAAAGTCCTGCCCGGAAAGTGCCTTTTGAGCTGCTTTTTTTTTTCCTCCTGGAGCCTCTAAATTATTTTCACATTTGATGTTTTCTGGGACGCGACCTCCCAGTTTGTGAGCATGGCCTATATGTTGTCTCCAGATTGTACTGGTAATTTTTCTTGGACAGCAGCTAATTTACCAAGTAACCCCGATCCCCCCGCTCCCGCGGGACAGCAGCTCGCCAGCAAAGGTGGCTCTGGAGCCGCTTTCCAGCGTCACCCAAACTTTGCAGCAAGGCAACTATATCCAAGAGTTTCTTACTGCCCCAGAAGTGCCCTGGGCTCCCGGCACCGAGCCCTTGGCTCCGGGGCGCTGCTGCCAGCGCTAATAGGTTTAGCATCAGGCCCCGTGGCTTAAGCTCCTTAGTGGGAGTAACGCTGCGTTTGCGGGGAGATCAGGGCTGCGCTCCTGCTCAGGGAAGCACCGGGGGAACTCCCTGCCCTGCTCAGTCCTTGGAGCCTTCTGCGGCTGCCCCACTGGTGTGTGAGGGGTGGCCGAGGCACCCACCAAGGGAAAGCGGTGATGTATGGGAGGGCAACCATGGACCCTACAGAGCGCTGGCTTGGCAACCAGAGCAGAGCAGAGGCAACTGGCCAGCCCCATGGTGCTTCTTTTGGGTTAAGGGGCAAAAAACGGTCCCGGGGGAGCCGTCAGTTCCTGCAGCACACGAAATGCAGAGGTGAAGGTTAGGAAAGACGAAGGTGCTGCTGAGGAGCATCCCCATTCCCAGCTGGGTGCGCGCCGGCTGCCGCTGCAGTGCCCGGTGCTGGCATTGATCCAGCCTCGCTGGCAATCACAGGGCTTCCAGCCCGAGGTGTTCTCATCAATTATCCGTCACCCCTAATGAGGTCTCCAGTCAAATGCAGCGTCGTGACCAGCTCAGCACAGCAGGACAGCTCTGTTCCCAGCCTGCTGACACCAGCAGCCCGTCCAGGACCCAGCCCCCGGGGACGGTGCTGGCACCAGCGCTGCCCTGTCAGCACTGCACAGGCGAATTCATACTGCGTCACCCAGCTACTGCTGGCCTTAACGATGCCATCCCCGGGCCACCCAGCCCAGTCCTGGAGCTGTGCTCTCCATTCCTGTACTGTGTGGGATTTCAGGTCACCACCCAGTGACCCGCTCAGCGCTGGACTCCCCGTTGGGGTGCGTGGCTTTGAGCCTTGTGGGTGTTCACCAGAGGGTGGCTGTGGGTCATTTCCAGGTTCAGGGATGCCTGCAGAGAGCTCAGCTGGGATTGCTGATGGTTTGCGTTGTGCGAGTGGCATCACTCCTGCTTCCTGGCTGGGTGACAGACAAACGTGAGACAACACAACACCTACCACCACACAGGAGGACGTGGAGAGGGGCTGTTCTTCAGCAGTAAGGAAGATCTCTGGCAGTTTCTTTGAGTGAGACAGAGGCCCGTTTCCTCCTTTGACAGGACCAAGGCAGGCTGAGGACCTCTGTCCTGCACAGGGAATGTTTGTAAGTCACTGCTGACTTGCTCAGCCCTCCCCTCGCCAGAGCCAGGTCCTTGTGGACATGCTCCAGGAGGGTCTTTGTGGACCTGCTCCTCCTCCCCCTCCTCAGAGGTGTTCCATGCCAGCACAGAGAAGCCATCAAGTAAATTAAGACTCTTACCCACTCCTGCCGATGTGAATCACCACTGGGTTCCACAAGGGCACCACAGGAAACACTCCATTTCCCCAGACCTCTGCATCCCCACTAAAAAAGCTCTCCTGGCTGTCCCCTCGTCCTTGCTCTCAGCTCTGCTGGCAGCGCTGAGCTGCCAAAGCCCCAGCACCAGAAACCCTCGCCAAGCATCTGCAGCCAGCGCAGGAACACGGAATTAACTGTGCCCTCCGCAGTCTCTGCTGCTTTTTCTCTGCATGTCTTTTATTCTGCAAAGCCACTTGCACACAGAGGAGAAGCACAGTGTGAAAGGCACCCCGAGCTGAGCTGAGCTGAGAAAACAGTGTCCACAGCAGGGGAGGGACCTGAATGCCATCAGCTCAGGGAGCTGCAACTTGTCCCCGCAGCTGAATAGGGCTGGAGAGGCGACCAGAGCTCCGGGGACTCGGTGGCTTCAAAGCCCAGCAGAAGCCCTTGCTGGGTGCTGCGAGGCAGATAACAGGCTGTGCACGGCGGGGAGCACAGCCCCGGGCAAGCGAGGGGCTGAAATACTGCTCCAGGAGCTGCAGCTTCCCGCAAGGGGAGGAAAGAAACTGCTCCTGGAGCGAAGCGCCCAGCGCTGGGGCTGAGCTGGGGTAACGCGCCTCACCTGGGGAATGGACCACGCTGTCGGAAATCATGGGCCAGCCCACAGCCCTGGACAAGCTTCATGGCTGTGCGAATGGGTAATGAGCAGTTCTGCCACCAGTGCATCCCCAGTTTGACTCAGCCTGGCCAGTCTCCTCCACAGACATCTCTGTCCCAGCTTCCAAGAGACGGCTTCAAAACCCACCCTTGTCACAGAGCCTGCCTGCCGTGGGAGCGCGCTGGGCAGCGGCGGCAGGAGCACCGCGGGGCCACGGGGACCG
>NW_010404189.1:10631-12112 GCF_000710305.1 Buceros rhinoceros silvestris | reverse complement strand
GCTCCCTCCACCACCTCCCAAACGCCCGTCGCAGGGCACTCGTGCTGCAGTATGACTGATGTTTGTTCCCTTCCAGCCCAGGAGCTGAAATAAATTGCAGCCGTACAATGAAGAGGCACTTTATTGCTAAGGCATTAGGGAAAGCTAATGTAATCTGAACTGATATTGAATACAAATCCTTGACGGTGAGTCACCCCGCTCTCACACCGGCTGCTGCGGCGGAGCAGCAGCGTGCCCTCAGGAAGCCAGGCATCAGGGAAAAAATAAGAAAGGACTATGCTTTCCTCTCTGCCTGTGAAAGACAGCTGCAATGATGCCAAATCACCCAGTCACTGCGTTAATTAATAAGTATTTGAAGCCTCCAGAGATTGATTGGATTGTTGTAACACCAAGCGAAGCCTACAGAGAAAGAGCTGCGGCGGAGCAGCAGCGTGCCCTCAGGAAGCCAGGCATCAGGGAAAAAATAAGAAAGGACTATGCTTTCCTCTCTGCCTGTGAAAGACAGCTGCAATGATGCCAAATCACCCAGTCACTGCGTTAATTAATAAGTATTTGAAGCCTCCAGAGATTGATTGGATTGTTGTAACACCAAGCGAAGCCTACAGAGAAAGAACTCCTGGGGGAACACGGTGCTGGCTGGGTGCTCACTTCGGCTCTGCTCTCCTGCAGAAGAAGTGTATCAAAGCCGTGGCGCTTCAGGAGCCCAAGGAGGAGAAGAAACTGTACTTTTCCTGGATCATTCATTCCCACAAGTGGCACAAGACTTCACACATGGCTCCTGTTCTCCTCTCTGACTAAAGCCCAACACGGGCCCAAGCCATTGTGCTGGGGCAGAGCTGCAGCACAGGGATCTCATGAGACTGCGGAGAACTGGGAGGTGTGATGATGAGCTGGTCAGGGCAGCTCTACACTGGCTCTGGTGGACACCAGCCCTTCTCCTGCCCCGCTCCTGCTATCACCCTTCCCAGGAACCACCAGTGCTCCCTCACCACTGCTCTGTCCATGCCCAAAGCCTCCTGCCCAGGCTAAGGGGCCAGGGGAGCTTTGTCTTCCACAGCCCAGCTCAGAGCCAGGGCCTCTCACTCCCTCTGCGAGCTGAGGAGCTGGGATCCTGCTCCACAGAACATTTGTTTTGGACCAGATGAGTACAGGTGCCACGCTTGTGCACGATGCACAATTAACAGCCATAACAGCGCTTCGCCCTGACAGGGCCTTTTTCCCCAGCCCGGCTCAGAGCCAGGGCCTCTCGCTCCCTCTGCGAGCTGAGGAGCTGGGATCCTGCTCCACAGAACATTTGTTTTGGACCAGATGAGTACAGGTGCCACGCTTGTGCACGATGCACAATTAACAGCCATAACAGCGCTTCGCCCTGACAGGGCATCACTCACCTCTGGGTGTGAATGCGCTCTGGCAGGCAATGATGGATCAAGCCCCTCAGCACTCCTACCAGGCAGGTGCGGTTGCACACGGTGTTAGGCGAG
>NW_010404189.1:8054-10479 GCF_000710305.1 Buceros rhinoceros silvestris | reverse complement strand
AAATCCCTGCTGCTCTCAGACCTGAGGACAATACTAATGCAGCCCTGGATCCCACAGCCAGTTGGAGGCTCAAAATCCTCCTTCTAACCCAGCCAAGAACCTTTCCCAGCACAGGCTCTCAGTTTCCCTTTAACTTTTGGTTTCAAGACCAAGAAAACCTGAGCAAATCCAAGTCCAGCATGGCCAAGAGCCCCAGAGCATCCCATTCAGGCCAGCAAAAGCCCAGCAGTGACAGAGGGCAGAGTCAGTCCCTGCCCACACAGTCTCTGCAGCCCTGAAACCTGCAGGCAGGCACCCCAGGGACAGCCTGCTCATCCTCTACACCCCTACAACAGAAACTCCTGAAGCGTGCCAAGAAAATAGACATGATCCCAGGAAGAAAAATCCAAATACCGCCCACTCATGTATTGGATCATCACCTTGTCAGATACCCACCCTGCGAGCACGTGGGTATGAAACAACCATGAGTGTCTGAGCACGGAGATGGCTTTCCAGCACAACAAGGTGTCATCCCTGGCTTTGGGCATGCTGCCAGCCCCGTGACACCCCCCGTGCAGCCCGGACCCCTGCAGGGCTGGGTCTGCAGCAGCAGCCACGGCCAGCACATGTGGCACAGCCCCTGGGTGTACAGCCATCGAGCTGTTTCGTGTGGCAGGAGGCAGGGAGGGCAGCACTGCCTTGTATTGCCAACTTGCCACTGGCCTGGTCAAGTCCTTCCACTTGCCTTGCGAGCGCGGTCATGGAACAGCTGAGACCATCCTGCTCTGGTTCATCTCACCAGCTCTTTCTGGGCACCAGAGCTGGAAATGAAGTGCCGCTCTCTGCTGCAGCGAGACAATAACCTGCCTGCCATGGGCACCCTGGAGCCCTGCGCTGTGCCCAGCCCCTGCCTGGCATCTCCTCCCTGTGCTCTGGGGACCCTGCCAGCTGTGCTGCAGCTGCTGAAGCGCCTGCTGCTTCCCCAGGCTTTGGGGAAGGAGGAATGGACCGTGTCTGGCACTGCCAGCAAAGCCAGTAAGTCATCTGCTCCGATCCTCGCAGTGCGCCCTGTCTAATGAGACTATCCATCACTGGGGATTTTTTTTCCAGCTTTCAGCGTGGTTCAGGGTGAAAGACTCAACCATCAGTCACGGGGAGTGTCCGAGGCAGAGGCACCGACTGCTTCCCAGGGCTCGCAGCAGCATTGCACTGACCCCCACGCCCCTCACCTCTGCGATTTGAGATGGGACAAGGCACTGTGCCGCACCACCAGCACGGCAGGTCCCAGCAAGGCGTCTGCTGCCATGCCATGGTGCTCACAGCTTCCTGAGCAGACACCACTGACCCAGACCCTGGGAGGGGACCATCTCCCTGGCAGTGCCAGCACTGCAGCATGGGGAGAGCTGCGTGAGCGAGGAGCAGCTTCTGCCAGGTCTGTTCGAGGCTGCATACTGAAAAGGTCAGGCTGACACGGTGCAGCCTCTCGGTAAACGATCCCCCAGCCCCGTGCCATCCCCTGGCTTATTGTCTCTTGAAATCACCAGGGGAAGGGAAGCAGAGCAGCTCAGAAAGGGCGCAAGGGCAGTGGGATGAAAGGAGATGGAGGCAGATGGCAGGATGGGGAGGGAGCAGGAATACCTGGAAGGCTGAACCTCAGAGAATTGGTCTAATGCGTGAATAAGTGCATTTTCCACAGTGCCACGCACCGCGGGAGGGCAGGCGGGGGCTGCCTGATGGGTGGCTTCTGAAATCAATCCCACCGTGAAATCAATCCCACCCAGCACACACAGGCATTTCTGCGGGAAACCAGCGTCCGTTCCACCAAGATTCCTTCCCGGGTCTCACTAACCTGCCTCTGATCAACACCCACAGTTTGCAAATGGAATTAGGGCAGGATGAGTAAATTGAGACCTTTTTGCAGAGTGGAAAAGAGCTTATGGAAGCGAGAGGCAGCCAGGAGTGGCTGGGTTTTAAGGAGGTGTGGGACATGGCGGAGAGCCTGGCGGAGCACACTGGTGGCAACACAGTTCTGCAGTGCAGAGCCTGGGACTGCACCCTGAAGATGACAGCCACAGGGACCACACACCACTGCCAGTTCACATGTGAATAGCAATTTGTGACAGCACGCTCCATATGGAGCATCGCTCCATAACACGCCTGAAGCACAGGCTCAGCAATCCCTGAAGACATTTGTCTGATGGGCGCTGAGTTTTGCAGGGCATGGGAGCAGCCCTGGCTAGGGCACAGATCGCTCCTGCCCACCCTGGTGCCAGCCTGACCCACCCTTCCCTGGTAAAAGCCGGTTAAACAGCTGTGCAGCTCAGCTGGTGTTGCACAAGAACCGCAGCCCTCCCTCCTCCAGCCCCCGCAGCATCGGCAGTGTCCCACCACGCAGGGAGCAGAGCCCGGCTCAGCTCACCAGCACTCGCACTGGTGCGGCAGGGCT
>NW_010404189.1:592-7930 GCF_000710305.1 Buceros rhinoceros silvestris | reverse complement strand
ATCCCAGACCAGTGGTGGTGGCAGGACCAGCCTGAACAGCCATGCTGCGCCCGAGAGCCTGTAGCCCCCAGCTGCAGGGCAGAGCCATGGAGCATGCTGAGCCAGCACGTTCCCTCAGGTTCAGGGGTCCTGGCAGCCCCTTTTGCCAACAATCAGGCTTTGCAAAGGGTGCTGAGATGTTCCTCAAGGCACTGGGGCACCCAGCAGCCTTTGCACGCCAAGAAAGAGAGCAGAGAGGGCTCCCCAGGAGCTGGCAGCAGAGCCAGAGGACTGCAGCCCCTCTTGTGTCACCTGGGCTTGTACCATCTCTGGGGAAAGGGGAATGGGACCCTGGAGCTAATCTGAGAGGCAGCTCCTGCCTCGGGCAGAAAGGCCCTTCCAGATGTTGGAGAGCATCGAACATGGACTCTACACACCAGGGTAGCTTCTGGTGATGAGGGAGGGCTCTGCAGGCACAGAACAGAGATGGCACTAAGCAGGGGCACCTGCACTGCACAAATCTGCCACCACACGTACAGAAAAGGAAGCAAATGCAAAAGCTTTACAAAAAGCCTCAAATTTTGACGAACGGGCCCATCGTACCTGATGGGGATGCTTGTGGGTGCCTCGGTGCTCACACACAGTACACCCCCCCCCATCCCTACGCAATCGCGATCTGCCTGTCTGGGTTCACCCGCGTCTGACCTGTGTCTCTGCGCAGAGCTTTATGCGCAGCTCCCTGCTCCAGGAACCATGGACGTGGTGATTGCAGCAGACTCCGGCGGTTCTCTTGACGGAGCAATGATTTCGGCCCCAGAGCCAACCTTCCCCTGGCTGTCCGTAGAGGCCGGATCAGTTTGTGACTGTTCCTGGCTACAGGCTGTAGAATCAGGGGGGCAGGTCCCAGCACCCTGGGGCTGGAAGGGGCTTCTCCAACCCTCCCTCCCCGCCTCACACCCCTGTGCAAAGCCCTTGGCAGCTGTCTGGCTCATCGGAGGGACAGAGCTGCTGAGCGGTCACTCGTTACTTGCTCTCAGTGAGAGTTTGAGAGCCTGGGAGGATGTTGGGTGGAACATCCTTCAGCCTGGGCCGAGGGGGTGCACCAGCCCTGCCCAGGGGACAATGCCATGACACCAAACCCTTACAGCCAGGCGTGCAGCACTGGAGTCCCCCAAGGAGAGCCTGGGCAGGCCGCAGGTTTGTTCCAAATCTGAGCCTCTCTGCACGTCTTGCCTAATCCTCTCTGACCACCCCTCCATCTCCATCACCACCAGCTCGAATCCTGCAGCGGCGAGTGGAGCCACTGTCCTGGGGACCACTCCCCATCCCACCGGGATACCCCGGAGAGGCAGCTGCTCCTGGTGCTGCCTTGTCTGGGGGCTGCAGCCTCCCTCCTCCCGATCCACCCATGTAACAGCACTCCACCACGCTTGACAGCTTCCCTGATCTGCTGCCAGGCTGATCAGTTCTGGCTGTAATTTCATGCTGTTATAAGCAATCACACTTGTAAAGCAGAAACCATGGCTCTGTTTCACAGCACAGGATGTGAAGTCAGCTTTTAGGCGCTGGAGAAATCCTGGCTGGCAGCTCCTCCCTCCTTCACTTCGTCAGCACCAGCTCAGGCGTCCCCGCAGCCGCCCCCTCCCCATATCCGCTCCCGCTGTGCCCAGACTCTCTTCCCCATCCCGATCCCTCGGGCTTTTGCAGAGGCTGCAGCTCGCAGCCCCCAGACGGGCTGGCAGAGATGTGCTCAGGGACAACCTTGACACGTGGGCAAGGACAAACGACTGGGCAGCATCAGAGCCACACGCGTGTTATGCATTCACGATGGACCATGTGTGCAATCATCACCGAGCCCTGGCCAAGCCCGGGGCACCACATGGGACCCTGGCACAGCAAAAGGAACAAAGACATTGAAGATGTCAATGCAAAACTTGGCTTTTATGGTGGGGGGCTCGAACAGCGTGAAACTGTGTCTGTGCTGAGCCTTCCCTGGCCTCTCGCTTGGTCTCGGATCACCCCTTTGCACAGGGGTGCAACGGGCACGTCAGTGGGATTGGAAACCACCCTCCCCTCAAAACCAAGCACTTCTGCCACGGGAGGAATCTATCTGACCTTGGAAACGCACTGCCTGCTCTTCCCCAGGCTGGTGAGAGCAGGAGCGACCAGCTGGGACTGGGGCAGGCGAGGAGCCCTTTTTCAGGGCTCCCGGTAACAAGCCCCAGCTGGAAGCAAGTGGCTCCAGCCAGGCTGTGGCCGGGACCAGGCCCTCAGCTCCAAATCCTGCTCCACGCTGGGCCGGTGCCAAGGAGCGGGTGGTCAGGCAGTCGCCACCCCTCGGGGAGCTCCAGCCCCGGGGCTGACGCTGATGTGGCTGCTCTGCACAGTGTGGCACCGTGGGGCAGATGGCTTCTGGGCGCAGCATGCCAAGCACCCCCAAAATGTCCCTGAGCGGCTCTGCTCCAGCTGGACATGATCAGACGGGGGCAGAGAGCTCCGCATCGCTCCCCACTACTGTGTCCCAGGCAAGGAGCATGAATGATTCCTGTGTGAGTGATCTGTGCCTGGCATCACGGCGTGCGGCCCCGTGCAGACACCTTGTTAGACAGGCAGGGAACGTGCCGTGTGTTTGGGGAAGGAAACAAAACTCCTTATGGCGTTCTCCATCTGGGCTGAAAGGTTGCCTGGAAGGAAGGGCAGCCAAGCACTCAGGGCGAGCCAAACCCATCCTGCTTCCAGCCCAGCCCCCCGACAGGGCTCTGCTCCCCCTCCCTGAGCACCGTGTGCGTCAGCGGGGAGAGGACACGTCTGCCGAGGGCAGCCAGGACAGGGTGTCAGGCTGAGCAGTGATGCTGCTCCTTCGGCTCTAGCAGGAGGGGAATGAGAGCAGCTGGGGGGTCCCTTGGTGGGGGGAACAGGTTTCTCTGCCTGCAGGTGGCACTTTCCAGCATGAGTTGGGATAGGGATGGTCCAACCTGCAGCGTTTCCAGCAGGGACAGCCTGCAAATGCTTGAATTTAGTTCCAGGTTGTTTCTGATGCCCTGATGGGGGGCAGCCCCCACACCCATTTCACCTTACGTTTCACTCTTGCAGGTTTGGCAGCCCTCTTCCCTCCCAGCAATACATCTTACAGACCCTCCCCTGCCCCAGTGCTGCCTGTGCCACCCCAGCCCTGCTCTGGTGCTGCTGGGACGGGGGGATTTATTAGGGTGTCCGAAAGATGAACACCATGGGACAAACAAAGACGTTCCTCATGTACCAAAACCCCTGAACTTGGGGAGTTTCCTCCTCCTGCAGTAACTGATGCAAAGGCACGTGTTCGGGTGGGAGAACATGTGGTTCCGTTCCTGCGTGCCCCGAGGGGAATTGCTGCTTTCCATCTTATTCATATTTATCCATCAGACTAGGGCCCAGCCAGACTCCTCATTAGGAGGAGATTTACAGCCCGGGCTCATAGTGAGACTCCTGCCAGGACTCCTCTGGATGGCGGCAGTTTATGTTGTGCCCAAAGCTCTTGAAGCAAACAGCTCGTCTGAGGGCTGTGAGGATGATGAGGAGCCGGCCGGCGCTTCCCCTCTCCCAGCCGTCCCTGGGAGCCAGGGAATGAAGCCTTTAAAGGGTGGGGAAGAGCCAGCAGTGGCTCAGGGGACCCTCCTGAGCTGCAAGGACTGCACCCTGTGACAGCAGGCACCAACCTCTTCAGAAAGGGATTAGTGATCACGGTGCTGCTTGGAGCGGTGGGACGGCGACTAGGATCAGGCTCTGGCTCAGGCTCCGGGGGACGTTTGACGCTGCAGCCCCAGACAACAAACGAAAGAGCCAACAAAATTCCCAACTTCTTCCTTCCCTCCTGGCATTTTCCCTGACCTTCCCTCGGGAGCCTGGGCACCCTGGACCCCCATCCGTCTCCTGCCTCCAGCTGTGGGGTCAAGCCCCTTCTGGCATGGCCCCACCATGTGGCTCTGGCTGCGTCTCAGCAGAGGGGTTATCGATCCGCCAGCATCCTGCACCATGCCGAAAGCCTGCTGCAAAGTTTAATTAATCGATCAGTAAGTGCCCAGAGACCCCTAGATGAAAGAGCCCCGTAATTACGGAGTATCATCCGGTGGCACTTGGAGTAATTGCAGTAACTACTGCTCGGGATTAGCTCTGAGGCAGAATTTCCTCCGAGTTTAATGTCACTCTCTGGGGACAGATGCTGTTCTCCCTGTGCCAGGCAGAAGGGATGGGAGAGCTTGGGCACCGGCAACAAAATCCCTCTCTGCATCCACTGGGAAGCTGGTCCTCAGGGAGGGGACAGCAGGAGGACACTCCAGAGGGTGCAAGGTGAGGAGCTGCTCTTCAACCTCCAGACTCGAAGCTGGGACTTTTGGGATTGTGGAATCGTTCAGGTTGCACAGCACCACTTGAGATCTCCCACTCCAGTCCCACCAGTAACCCCATCAGTCAGCCACCCTTCACCAGCACCTGGGGAGCCTGTTGACCGTCTCGGGGTTTAGGCAGCAGCACTGGTGGGAAACTACGCTGGCACAAGGGAAAGGACTCTCTGGCGGGGAAGCCCTCGGCAGGGCTGGTCCCCAGCATGCCCCAGGGACCGGGAAACCGAGGCTTTCCGGGGACCTAAAACACTGTGGCAATGCAGAAATTCTGCTCTGTGTGGGTTTCTCGGACAATTCCCAGCCTTATTTTAGAATTTTACGGTCTGACTTAAAAGCTGTTATAGTAAATTATTAGACCTACGTGTGGGCTGTCAGGAGACTTCTTCCATTTCAAATCCCCACAACGCTGTTAACTCTTTGTGCTCAGCTGGGCACTGTGTACCACGTCCCTCCAGCCCCTGGGACAGAGGGGACCCTATGCTCTGCCCCCTGTGAGGCATGTGGATCTGGAGCCTCCTCCCTGCGGTTTGAGGCGGGGGATAAACCCCACTGCAAGGAGAGGGGAAAGTCTGAGGTGATGTCCTGGGTTGCTCCCCCAACTCCACCTCACCCAATTCCTGTGTGAGGATCCTGCAAACACCAGGTCCGTGTAGGACGACATGAAGCTTTCCAGAGGTGCATCCCCAGCTTCGCCTCTTCGGTCCCAGCTGCCAACAATAGGAAAGCACAGAACAAATCCTATGTCTAAAGGGTCATCATCAACACGAGGATGTGCCGGGCTCAGGAGCCAGTGAGCGCGCGGGAGGCCTGGGCTGGGTGCGGGTCTCACCCCACGGAGCCATGCCCAGGTCTGTAAAAACCTCTTGGGAGTCCAAAGTAGTCCTCGCTATCATCATCATGGCCAGGTCAGGGGAAAGCAGGATGGTATTTGCATCTACGGCCAAACACAAAGCAAAAACCGGTCTCTTGGGCACCCAGGATAGTTTACAAATTTCACTGGTTTACTCTATTAACCTGCGGCTGCTCCGGGGAGCTCAGCAGCAATGTCCACAATAATGTGACCTGCCTTTAACCCGCAGACACCGCTCCTGCCCTGCTCTCTCAGCCACTCATCTGTCCCGCAGCCGTGCCTGAGCCGCAGCCCGAGCAGCTCGTGCTTGGGTGTGATCTCAGGGCATGTCCCCGGGGGCCGCAAAGAGCTGAGCTGCGGTTGAGTGCGCTCGTGTCATTCAGCTGACACTCGCAGCGGGCTCGTTGCTTTGCACAGTAATTAGCTGCAACTGGAAACCGTTTCCACAGCACTGGCCAAAGGGTTGGATCTGTGCAGAGGTGCTGAGCTCTTCAGGGGCTTTGGGAAGCCCAGCCCTCACAGCAGGCTGCGGTACCAGGACTGGCATTGCCTGATCAGAAACCATGGCCAGAGCCATCCTGGCCTCGGTCTGTGCTTGATGGGAAGAGGTGATGCATGGCGAGGGGGCAGTGGACATGTGTCCATGCCAGCACCACCTGCCAGCATCCTTCCTGTGCCACGATACCCTACCCCAGGGGGGCTGTGCCAGGTTTCGGGCAGCCACCAGCCAGTGCTGCTTCCACGGGTGGAAGTGGTTTCCTCCTGCAGCTAAATGAGCTTTGAGGATGGATGAGCGTGGTGAGCAGTGGAGGCAACATCGATCGCTGGGAGCCCCAGGCAGTGGTTGTCGGTCCGGGAGTGGGGTGTCTGCAGCAAGGGCGTGCACAGAGCCCCTGCACGTCGTGTCTCTGGGCTGCTGCAGAGGCCTGGCCGCAGGGTGGGTGGAGGAGGGAGCCCTGAAGTTCAGCCAGGGTGAGTGAACTCAACAGTTCCTGCCCGCAACCAGCCTCAGGGCAAGGGCTGCCCTGCCCACGCAGAGCAGCACAGAGCAGTTTTACACTGGCAGGGAGCCTTTGCTCTGCTCTCCACAAAGAGCTTGTCCTCTTGTGGGACACGTGCGTAGAAGGGAGAGAAGGAAAAATAATCTCCGCTGTTGCAGTTGTCACCATCATCAATGTTACAAGTGCCGCTCCGTGTCTGAAGAGACCTTTCTGCTCCCAGGCTTGTTCGTACCGAGGGTTAAAAGCAAGGCTGCAGCCTGCAAAAGCCCCTTCCATGACAACTGCGTCTCCCTGCCAAGCATCTCAGAGCCTGGCCAAGATCATCATCTGAACACACGTGGCTTCGTGCTCATTGTCACCGAGGCACTGGGGGACAAAACTGGTTATCAGTGGCTGCGCAGGGGGCCCGGGGGCCTTCAGCTTCGCCTCCCACGCCGCTGCAGAACACGTGGCTTCGTGCTCATTGTCACCGAGGCACTGGGGGACAAAACTGGTTATCAGTGGCTGCGCAGTGGCCCGGGGGCCCTTCAGCTCTGCCTCCCAGGCAGCTGCAGACCACAGCCTTGCTCGACCGGCCTCCTAAAATGACATGTGCTCCCGCCTGTGGGTGCTCGTTGAACCTGCGAGGTGGGTGCCACAAAGAGGCAGGTTCTCTCGGACTGGCGCAGCCACCGTTTGCAACGTGCCAGAGCTGCAGGAGACGACTCTGGGAGGTTCCAGTGCAGGGACCATTCCGGGCACAAACACTTACCAGAAGCCCCCCGCCTGCCCTCCCCTCACCCGCAGGCAGGGCGTGGGGTTAACGGGTGACATGGCACAGTAAAGCAGGCAGAGATCTGCCCTGGTTGGCGAGCGAGATCTCCTTCCTGGCTGGCGTGTGTTTGCAGTACATTAGCTAATCTCATTTCAGCTTGCGCTACATCTCCCGCCGTGCGAATGCACACGCACACACACTGCGATGCTGAAGCCCTGCCAGGGCTCCACACATGTTGTCTCCAGTCTGCCTGTTCCTCCCTCCTCCCCAGCCCCCCTCCTGCCTTCCCCAGCCGTGTTGGATGGATCCCCGCCGAGTCCCTCAGGTGCTGATGCCTCTGCAATCCGGGAGGGAGAGCGGGGCTGGGGTCCCGCT
>NW_010404189.1:0-445 GCF_000710305.1 Buceros rhinoceros silvestris | reverse complement strand
CGGTGGTGGAAGCCGCCGTGGCAGCAGAGCCAGGCTGGACGCCCACCCTTCTGAATTGCTCAGAGCAAACCCCTGCATGGAGCCGTGGCCAGATTCTGCCGGGAGCACAGAGCCACAGGGCTGGCACTGAGGGACAAGCCCCTCTGGAAGGAGCTGCTGGATCCCATAACCAGCTGTGAGAAGTACCAAGAACCAGCACCGGACCTTCCGGCCCCGACAAATCCCTGCTCTCAGGGCTCTGAGCAGGTGCTGGGAGCCCAAGTACTGTTATTTCAGAGGAGGCATTTATATGGCAGCACTTAGCGGCTGCTGGTAGGTTTATTACCAACCCCTCATCACACTGACACACAGCAGCGTGAAGTTAGAGCAAGCCTTGATAATAGCTCTGCACAAGTGAAATGTTATTATTTCGCTAAGATCACTGGGAATAAATAGGCCCGTATCC
>NW_010404188.1:13363-16838 GCF_000710305.1 Buceros rhinoceros silvestris | reverse complement strand
CGGTTGTCCTCTCTCCCGCGCAGCCACCCGGCTGGAAGAAGTAGCAGGAATCCGGGCGAAGTTCCCAACAAAAATCCCGGTAAACCTAAATCTCTGTTTCGTTATCGGAGGTTATTGCTGGTATTTAAAAAGAAACGCTGGGAGCCTCTCTCTAAATTGGGGAGGGGAAGGGATCTGGATGATTTAGGTTTTGTTAAGTGTGGCTCTAATTAAAACAGGTAATTGTTGAGAGATATCATAAAGAGAAATACCTTCCTCTCTTGGACAAAACCAAGTTTCTTGTTCCCGAGGAGCTGACCATGACACAGTTCATAACCATCATCAGGTAGGTAGCCAGCCAGCGCCTGCGGGGCTGTGCTGCAGCCGGGGCTTGCTGCTGGTCTCTAAGCAGGTATTTTCTAGCGCTGTGATGGAACATCTTGCTGTCTTTGGTGGGGAGGAGCATAAAGGTGTTAGCAAGGGCTCCACTCTCTTGCAAGTGTTTGAAGAAAATCCAGCAGGTGTCTTTTCAGGTGTGTTTGGAGAAAAAAAATGTGGTCTGTGCCTGTTGGATTCATAAAGTCTTCTCTCTGCCCCCCAGCTGCAGTGAATAAAGAGCTTAGACTCCTGCTTTCTCTCTGCTTGATGAACTTGGTACTGGGGTTCTGTGGTTCTTTTCTCCTTATAGCTGTTACTGCCTTGCTCTCTTACTGTGCCTTGCTGAATGGCTCAAGTTCAAAGCAACTCTTAGGCGCGAGTGGGATGAAATGTGTTTCCAAATTATTCTTCATAAAACACTACAGGGAAGATGTCTCCCAGAGTATTTAGTAAGGTTGTCTGACAAAGCGTGAAAGCTATGTGCTTTCCAGCACACTGTTTAAAGTATGGAAAAGATCTTCCTAGATGTTAACTTCTGTAAAAGATGTTTTTAGCTCTTGGCAACTTAGTTCCTGATCCTCCATGTAACGCCTCTGAAAAGGATCCTTCTTTTGAAGGTAAACTCCATAATAAGTGTAACAGACCATGCCAGAATCCTTTACTGCAGCTGTACTGCAGAAACTTCTGGTTTCTACTCAGCACTTCTCCCTGGTAACTGGGAAATCAAAGCCCAGGTTTAGTAGCACTCCTGGTCTAGCAAGGCAAGACTTTCCTCAGACCACGAGCCTTTTACTTTCCAAACATACTGTTGACCTCCCGATTACGAAGATGTTAAGCCACGTAATGAATCTATACAGCATTTCTTGTACATAGTTCATGCAACTTCTCTGCTTAATGTACTTCACAGACTAAAGTTGAAACCTTACTGAATTTGCTAATGCTTAATCCTCTGTTTCTCCTCCCTTCTTCAATTAGAAGCAGGATGGCTCTAACTGCTACACAAGCTTTCTACCTGCTGGTGAACAACAAAAGTCTAGCCAGTATGTCATTGACAATGGCAGAAGTGTACAGGGACTACAAAGATGAAGATGGCTTTGTGTATGTGACATATGCTTCCCAGGAGATGTTTGGATGCTTTTTAACCACTGCTCAAGAGAAAACTATGGAATGCCTTCAAAAAACTTAAGGTTGAGTCCGTGTGCTGCAGCGAAGCAGTTTGCTATGAATCATGCCTGTGACATCAACCTTGGAGATGCTCCTCCCAATATGAGGGCTTGAGCTCTGTAGTGGGGAGTTATGACCCAACAGCTGGCAGGACCAGCTTAAGGCAGAAATGGTGGTACACCTGTCCTAGATGATAATTTGGATATATATTTTTATATTTGAAGACACTATGGGGTTTTTTGGAATTGCACTTCCACTTTCTTGCAATATTAGTCTTTGTCATGTAACTGATTTTTAAGGTGTCCTTAAGAGTAAAATAAAGAAGCTTTTAAGTATTGAGTTGGATGTTAGTTTTAATCTGGGGAAAGACTGAAAAAGTTTGTCTAGGAGGCCCTAGAATAATTCTGGGGATTTGAGCTCAATTCCTCTTAAATGAAGCATTGCTTGCATAGCCACTCTGAATTTTTTTGCGTGTAATAACAAAGCTTAAGTTGGGTCACGTAGGAACGAAACCATCCCTGTGAATGGTTTGTTAAGCTAGATATCCAAGCTGCAAGATTAAGCAGACTCTACTAGTAGTAGAGCAGGGTGCAAATGCAGTGTTAACTGGACACCTGGATAAACTACTGTCATCTGCAACAGAAAACACTGTCTGTAATATAGAAAACTACTTGTTTAAATATGCGAAACTGCCAGTCAGCATAATCTAAATGCAGGTAGCATGACTTGAGCTGTGGTTTAATCAAGTGTTCAAGAGCCTGTTCTTACTACTGAATTCTGCCAGTCTGGTCTCTGTAGATACTGTCCCCTGCAGGCATATGCTTGTCAGCTCCCCTGAAGGAGTTCAGTGAACCTTCTTTAAAGGATGGATAGAGCTGTGTCATGTACCTTGTGACTAAGAGGTATACCAGTGTCTCTAGAAAATGTCAAAGTTGTCGTTAGTGAGATGCTGATTCATCCTAACATACAGACTTGGTTCCTAAATATGTATTAAAGGAACACTTGCTGTGAGGCTTAGTCTGAAGTGTAGCTCAAGCTATCTTTACTGGCCTCCTAATATGTGAGGAAGGTATAGCAAAGTTGTAAATGTTCTGATCATGCATGATCAACTTAAAACACCAAGTCATTTAAAAATCTGTTGCAGTGTGCAGTTAATTAATCAACTGCTGGCAACTTCAGCTTAGGATGGTCAAATTATTAATGTAGAAATTACTAGAGTGCAAAGAAAAGTGCTGGCAGTATTTAAATTATGCATAAGAGAGGAGCGTGTATATGCTTTTTGCAGTGTTCTGTTGAACTTATTTCTTAATGCTCAGAGCAGACCTGGGTTCCAGGCTCTAAACTGGGGGTTTAGAGAGGTACCTGCCTTGATGAAGGTGGTGCTTGCCAACTCATGTTTCATGAGCTGCGGAACAACGAAATCATTGACCTGACTGAGTCAGTGGAAAGGCTAAGGCTATGCCAGTATAGGTTATGAAAACATGCTGGCTTTGGGATCCCAGAATATCAGTTGCTTGGATAGATTTCACTTATGCTTTTAGTGGAAAGAGTTTCCATTCCACAAATTGAACTCAAATAGTAATTTGTTACCAGCCCTCAGGGAGGCAGAGGCACCTGTTTGGCAGGAGCACCACACAGCAATGTTGAACAGCTGTTGGGAATCTTGGGGTCCTGCTATATGTTCAGGCTCTCTTGGATTAATATTTTGCTTCGTTAGCTCCTCTATCTTCCTGTCTTGTGTGATACTTGGTACATGAAGAGAGGACTACAGATTCTTGGTTGGAGCAATTTTATGTCTGACAGCCAACTTACATCGATCTGTGATATAGTGGCTGAGGTACAAGTGTCGATCCCTCCAGCACTATTGACATTAGGCTATGGTGTCTAACGGGCTGATCCAGCCACAAGGAGAAGGTCAGTTGCAGGTAAAGAGGGTCATTAAAACCTGTCTAAA
>NW_010404188.1:10863-13261 GCF_000710305.1 Buceros rhinoceros silvestris | reverse complement strand
GAACCTAGAGAGAAGTTTTGTGAACTGGAAAAGCTTCATCACTGGGTAACAGACTTGCCCTTATACCAGGTGTTAAAGCAGGTATGATTGGCCATCAAAGACAGTTTTCAAAAAGCTTTAAATAATAAACTAGTACTTAGATGCCCTAATTTGGCATCTCTCCTCCCTGCTTGTGGAGTTGTTTTGGTGTGACTAGAAGATTTGGATTCAACCTATTGTCTCTTGAAGTGCAAGGAACAAGGATTAAAGAAGCAAACAGAAAGCCTTTGCTCTGACTGACGTAAGCAACTAAGATAACTGCAGCTACTTCCAATGTAGCTGCTGTTTGAAGAGCTAATATTTGCTTGAGCAAATACCTATTTATTAGACAGGTACCTATTTTTTTGCGGTGAAGGACACCATGTTGTGGTAAGTAAATATTATATTTCTTTCCAGTGTACCCTCAATGTAAAAAGGGAAGGCAGAAATGCCACTTGTTTGTAAAAGTATCTTAATTTTTTAATTGATATTGACTTGTGTTCTTTCAATATCAGAAATATCCACCAGAAAAAAAACCCCCACAACATTCTGAGGATACTTCTGTTTCTGCCATAGACTACCAGAAAATCCTGGAAGGTGCTTGGTACTCTGACTTCAGGGCACTTAAGTACATATGTATCTGCTGAAGTAACTTGTTAAATTGGGTCCACAGCACTCGGCCCCTTTTAAGGCCAAGAACTGTGTCCCATCCTCAAGTACAGAACTAGTCAAACTGAAAGGATGCTGAATTTAAGCGTGTGATGAGGGCTGAAATTGCTCTTGCTGTTGAGGTATTTTGGGGGAGTTGGTTTGGGGTTTTTTTTGAGTATTGTATAAAATAGAGTACAGGGCGGGGGGCAGGAGGGGAGCAGGTTGTGACTTTAACATAGCCAGGTGGAATCGTACATACAAAAAAAGCTTAATGTTATAATGTTAATAACTACAGATACCACAGGAGTTATTAAAAGGGAAATCCAAAAGCAGCTAAAACCTGAAGCTGCAACCTTGCTGCACAAAAATATTTTAATGAAACATGCCATTCATGTCTGTAGTGTATGCCCGTGCAGTGACTGCCCAGGGAACAGGATTGTTTTGTTTTCAAGACCTGAGCAAATGTCACTGCTGAGGTGCATGCTTGTGGGCTGCATGCACTCTGAATGCTTGTAAGGGCAAGTAGAGAAGAACATAGTAGCACTTAAAAATCCAAAACCTTTTGGGCTTGGACAAAAAAGTCTCACTAATGTATTTGAATTTCAGGTGGGTAGAAATCAATTTTTCTGTGCCTGCTAAGACTAGAGATTCAGCTGTCTATTCTTTCCTCCTTGTAGCTGATGTCCTACACCCATCTACAAACACAGCTACTAACTGTGTACAATGCTTTATGGAGTGCAAACTGACGTTTGTTGCTGCAAGGCAAACACGATAACCTCAACTTGGGCTTTAGTACATAAGCAACAGCAGGAGCTTTCCACACTGTTTGGATTTAACAAGGATGTCTACCCACATGCAATGTTTAATAAACGAGTGAATGGGGACACTACTCTTCTCACTCAAGTACTGCAGGCAACAAGTCTTGTGAACTTAGGCTTTTTACTCTTTTCTCATGCTAACTGCTTCCAGATGGTGGTAGCATCAGGGTAAAAATATTAAAGATAGACTGTTAAACACACAAAGTGACAGACTGTGTCCTCTTCAGGTAAGGTTTTTTTGCTTTGTTTATAAAAGGTACAGTAAATTATGGTCAAATGAAATAATAGAACAGCATATAACTGTCAGCATCAAATTGCACTCCTGTATTTGCCTTTCAAGAAAGCCACTGTAGAAACTATGGGAAGAAACTGTTTTTAGAATGCTGGTTTTTAACTTATGGTCTATAAAGTGTAGGAGGAGAGGGAAGGTTTCTGTGGAAGACTTCCCAGGGATCCCTGAAAGGTGATTGAGAAATGCAATTTTATGTATGTTGCACTACAACCTTCTAATGGCATACACACTTCCCTTAAGGACCACCATTCCAGAAAGATTTCTAGACAACTCTCCTGAATTCTAAAGTATCTCATTTTTTTCATACAGTTTTGAATTCCCATGTCAAATTTTATCAAAAGAAGTTCTGCCCACAGATAGATTCTTAGTTTCTTTAGCTTTCCTAAGATGCTTTGTAATGGTAGCTGTTCTCACTTCTTTCCCTGATGGTTCTAGGCTGCTGCTTAAGAGCACAAGTTTCTTAGTTATCTGCTACTTGTTTCCTGTACTGCTCATAACATGCAAAGGCAGCAAGGTCCTACAGTAAATAAGCTGTGGTAGTGTGCTCCAGGTGGATATTGAGGAACATATAGCAAGTATCAGTGCCAGAGTTTGAAAAGCAGTGCTGTCCCTTTCCCTA